>NC_057808.1:21025458-21032292 GCF_018294505.1 Triticum aestivum | reverse complement strand
CCCTCCGGGATAGGTGGCCCCACCCGGTGGACCCCCGGGACCCTTCCGGTGGTCCCGGTACAATACCGGTAACCCCCCAAACTTTCCCGGTGGCCGAAACTTGACTTCCTATATATAATTCTTCACCTCCGGACCATTCCGGAACCTCTCGTGACGTCCGGGATCTCATCCGGGACTCCGAACAACTTTCGGGTTTCCGCATACACATATCTCTACAACCCTAGCGTCACCGAACCTTAAGTGTGTAGACCCTACGGGTTCGGGAGACATGCAGACATGACCGAGACGCCTCTCCGGTCAATAACCAACAGCGGGATCTGGATACCCATGTTGGCTCCCACATGTTCCATGATGATCTCATCGGATGAACCACGGTGTCGAGGATTCAATCAATCCCGTATGTAATTCCCTTTGTCAATCGGTATGTTACTTGCCCGAGATTCGATCGTCGGTATCCCAATACCTTGTTCAATCTCGTTACCGGCAAGTCTCTTTACTCATACCGCAATGCATGATCCCGTGACTAACGCCTTAGTCACATTGAGCTCATTATGATGATGCACTACCGAGTGGGCCCAGAGATACCTCTCCGTCACACAGAGTGACAAATCCCAGTCTCGATCCGTGCCAACCCAACAGACACTTTCGGAGATACCCGTAGTGCACCTTTATAGTCACCCAGTTACGTTGTGACGTTTGGCACACCCAAAGCACTCCAACGGTATCCGGGAGTTGCACCATCTCATGGTCTAAGGAATAGATACCTGACATTGGAAAAGCTCTAGCCAACGAAACTACACGATCTTTTATGCTATGCTTAGGATTGGGTCTTGTCCATCACATCATTCTCCTAATGATGTGATCCCGTTATCAATGACATCGAATGTCCATAGTCAGGAAACCATGACTATCTATTGATCAACGAGCTAGTCAACTAGAGGCTTACTAGGGACACGTTGTGGTCTATGTATTCACACATGCATTATAGCAATATAATTATAGCATGAACAATAGACAATTACCATGAACAAAGAAATATAATAATAACCATTTATTATTGCCTCTAGGGCATATTTCCAACAGTCTCCCACTTGCACTAGAGTCAATAATCTAGTTACATTGTGATGAATCGAACACCCATTGCGTCCTGGTGTTGATCATGTTTTGCTCTAGGGAGAGGTTTAGTCAACGGATCTGCTACATTCAGGACCGTATGTACTTTACGAATATCTATGTCTCCATTTTGAAAACTTTCACGAATGGAGTTGAAGCGACGCTTGATATGCCTGGTCTTCCTGTGAAATCTGGGCTCCTTCGCAAGGGTAATAGCTCCAGTGTTGTCACAGAAGAGAGTCATCGGGCCCGACGCATTGGGAATCACCCCTAGGTCAGTAATGAACTCCTTCATCCAGACTGCTTCCTGTGCTGCCTCTGAGGCCGCCATGTACTCCGCTTCACATGTAGATCCCGCCACGACGCTTTGCTTGCAACTGCACCAGCTTACTGCTCCTCCATTCAAAATATACACGTATCCGGTTTGTGACTTCGAGTCATCCAGATCTGTGTCGAAGCTAGCGTCGACGTAACCCTTTACGACGAGCTCTTCGTCACCTCCATAAACGAGAAACATATCCTTAGTCCTCTTCAGGTACTTCAGGATATTCTTGACCGCTGTCCAGTGTTCCATGCCGGGATTACTTTGGTACCTTCCTACCAAACTCACGGCAAGGTTTACATCAGGTCTGGTACACAGCATGGCATACATAATAGACCCTATGGCCGAGGCATAGGGGATGACACTCATCTTTTCTCTATCTTCTACCGTGGTCGGGCATTGAGCCGTGCTCAATTGCACACCTTGCAATACAGGCAAGAACCCCTTCTTGGACTGATCCATATTGAACTTCTTCAATATCTTGTCAAGGTATGTACTCTGTGAAAGACCAATGAGGCGTCTCGATCTATCTCCATAGATCTTGATGCCTAATATATAAGCAGCTTCTCCAAGGTCCTTCATTGAAAAACACTTATTCAAATAGGCCTTTATACTTTCCAAGAATTCTATATCATTTCCCATCAATAGTATGTCATCCACATATAATATGAGAAATGCTACAGAGCTCCCACTCACTTTCTTGTAAACACAGGCTTCTCCATAAGTCTGTGTAAACCCAAACGCTTTGATCATCTCATCAAAGCGAATGTTCCAACTCCGAGATGCTTGCACCAGCCCATAGATTGAGCGCTGGAGCTTGCGTACTTTGTTAGCATTCTTAGGATCGACAAAACCTTCTGGCTGCATCATATACAACTCTTCCTTAAGGAAGCCGTTAAGGAATGCCGTTTTGACATCCATCTGCCATATCTCATAATCATAGTATGCGGCAATTGCTAACATGATTCGGACGGACTTCAGCTTCGCTACGGGTGAGAAAGTCTCATCGTAGTCAACCCCTTGAACTTGTCGATAACCCTTAGCGACAAGTCGAGCTTTGTAGATGGTCACATTACCATTCGCGTCCATCTTCTTCTTAAAGATCCATTTATTTTCTATGGCTCGCCGATCATCGGGCAAGTCAGTCAAAGTCCATACTTCGTTTTCATACATGGATCCTATCTCGGATTTCATGGCTTCTAGCCATTTGTCGGAATCCGGGCCCGGCATCGCTTCTTCATAGTTCGAAGGTTCACCGTTGTCTAACAACATGATTTCCAGGACAGGGCTGCCGTACCACTCTGGTGCGGAACGTGTCCTTGTGGACCTACGAAGTTCAGTAACTTGATCCGAAGCTTCATGATCATCATCATTAACTTCCTCCCCAGTCGGTGTAGGCACCACATGAACATTTTCCCGCGCTGCGCTACTTTCCGGCATGGAAGGGGTGACTATCACCTCATCAAGTTCCACTTTCCTCCCACTCAATTCTTTCGAGAGAAACTCCTTCTCCAGAAAGGACCCGTTCTTGGCAACGAAGATCTTGCCTTCGGATCTGAGGTAGAAGGTATACCCAATAGTTTCCTTAGGGTATCCTATGAAGACGCATTTCTCCGACTTGGGTTCGAGCTTTTCAGGTTGAAGTTTCTTGACATAAGCATCGCATCCCCAAACTTTTAGAAATGACAGCTTAGGTTTCTTCCCAAACCATAATTCATACGGTGTCGTCTCAACGGATTTCGACGGAGCCCTATTTAAAGTGAATGCGGCAGTCTCTAAAGCATAGCCCCAAAATGAGAGCGGTAAATCGGTAAGAGACATCATAGATCGCACCATATCCAATAGAGTGCGATTACGACATTCGGACACACCATTTCTCAGAGGTGTTCCAGGTGGCGTGAGTTGTGAAACTATTCCACATTTCCTTAAGTGTGTACCAAATTCGTGACTTAAATATTCTCCACCACGATCTGATCGTAAGAATTTTATTTTTCTGTCACGTTGATTCTCAACTTCACTCTGAAATTCCTTGAACTTTTCAAAGGTTTCAGACTTGTGTTTCATTAGGTAGACATACCCATATCTACTTAAATCATCAGTGAGAGTGAGAACATAACGATATCCTCCGCGAGCCTCAACACTCATTGGACCGCACACATCGGTATGTATGATTTCCAATAAGTTGGTTGCTCGCTCCATTGTTCCGGAGAACGGAGTCTTGGTCATCTTACCCATGAGGCATGGTTCGCACGTGTCAAATGATTCGTAATCAAGAGACTCCAAAAGTCCATCTGCATGGAGCTTCTTCATGCGCTTGACACCAATGTGACCAAGGCGGCAGTGCCACAGATATGTGGGACTATCGTTATCAACTTTACATCTTTTGGTATTCACACTATGAACATGTGTAACATCACGTTCGAGATTCATCAAGAAGAAACCATTGACCAGCGGGGCATGACCATAAAACATATCTCTCAAATAAATAGAACAACCATTATTCTCGGATTTAAATGAGTAGCCATCTCGAATTAAACGAGATCCAGATACAATGTTCATGCTCAAAGCTGGCACTAAATAACAATTATTGAGGTTTAAAACTAATCCCGTGGGTAGATGCAGAGGTAGCGTGCCGACGGCGATCACATCGACCTTGGAACCATTCCCGACGCGCATCGTCACCTCGTCCTTTGCCAGTCTCCGTTTATTCCATAGTTCCTGTTTTTGAGTTACAAATATGAGCAACCGCACCGGTATCAAATACCCAGGAGCTACTACGAGTACTGGTAAGGTACACATCAATTACATGTATATCACATATACCTTTGGTGTTGCCTGCCTTCTTCTTGTCCGCTAAGTATTTGGGGCAGTTCCGCTTCCAGTGACCACTTCCCTTGCAATAAAAGCACTCAGTTTCAGGCTTGGGTCCATTCTTCGACTTCTTCCCAGTAACTGGCTTACCGGGCGCGGCAACTCCCTTGCCGTCCTTCTTGAAGTTCTTCTTACCCTTGCCCTTGTTGAACTTAGTGGTTTTATTCACCATCAACACTTGATGTTCTTTTCTGATTTCCACCTCCGCTGATTTCAGCATCGAATATACCTCTGGAATGGTCTTTTCCATCCCCTGCATATTGTAGTTCATCACAAAGCTCTTAAAGCTTGGTGGAAGCGACTGAAGGATTCTGTCAATGACTGCGTCATCCGGGAGATTAACTCCCAGCTGAGTCAAGCGGTTGTGCAACCCAGACATTCTGAGTATGTGCTCACTTACAGAACTATTTTCCTCCATTTTACAGCTGAAGAACTTGTCGGAGACTTCATATCTCTCGACCCGGGCATGAGCTTGGAAAACTAATTTCAGCTCCTCGAACATCTCATATGCTCCATGTTTCTCAAAACGTTTTTGGAGACCCGGTTCTAGGCTGTAAAGCATGCCGCACTGAACGAGGGAGTAATCATCAGCACGCTGCTGCCAAGCGTTCATAAAGTCTTGGTTCTGTGGGATTGGTGCATCACCTAGCGGTGCTTCTAAGACATAATCTTTCTTGGCTACTATAAGGATGATCCTCAGGTTCCGGACCCAGTCCGTATAGTTGCTACCATCATCTTTCAGCTTGGTTTTCTCTAGGAACGCGTTGAAATTGAGGACAACGTTGGCCATTTGATCTACAAGACATAGTGTAAAGATTTTAGACTAAGTTCATGATAATTAAGTTCATCTAATCAAATTATTTAATGAACTCCCACTCAGATAGACATCCCTCTAGTCATCTAAGTGAAACATGATCCGAGTTAACTAGGCCGTGTCCGATCATCACGTGAGACGGACTAGTCAAGATCGGTGAACATCTCCATGTTGATCGTATCTTCTATACGACTCATGCTCGACCTTTCGGTCCTCCGTGTTCCGAGGCCATGTCTGTACATGCTAGGCTCGTCAAGTCAACCTAAGTGTATTGCGTGTGTTCCGAGGCCATGTCTGTACATGTTAGGCTCGTCAACACCCGTTGTATTCGAACGTTAGAATCTATCACACCCGATCATCACGTGGTGCTTCGAAACAACGAACCTTCGGAACGGTGCACAGTTAGGGTGAACACTTTTCTTGAAATTATCATAAGGGATCATCTTACTTACTACCATCGTTCTAAGCAAATAAGATGCAAAAACATGATAAACATCACATGCAATCAAATAGTGACATGATATGGCCAATATCATTATGCTCCTTTGATCTCCATCTTCGGGGCACCATGATCATCTTCGTCACCGGCATGACACCATGATCTCCATCATCATGATCTCCATCATTGTGTCTTCATGAAGTCGTCACGCCAACGATTACTTCTACTTCTATGGCTAACGTGTTTAGCAACAAAGTAAAGTAATTTACATGGCGTTATTCAATGACACGCAGGTCATGCAAAATAATAAAGACAACTCCTATGGCTCCTGCCGGTTGTCATACTCATCGACATGCAAGTCGTGATTCCTATTACAAGAATATGATCAATTTCATACATCACATATATCATTCATCACATCTTCTGGCCATATCACATCACATAACACATGCTGCAAAAACAAGTTAGACGTCCTCTAATTGTTGTTGCAAGTTTTTGCGTGGTTTGTAGGTTTCTAGCAAGAACGTTTCTTACCTACGTATGACCACAACGTGATTTGCCAATTTCTATTTACCCTTCATAAGGACCCTTTTCACCGAATCCGTTCCGACTAAAGTAGGAGAGACAGACACCCGCTAGCCACCTTATGCAACTAGTGCATGTCAATCGGTGGAACCTGTCTCACGTAAGCGTACGTGTAAGGTCGGTCCGGGCCGCTTCATCCTACAATACCGCCGAAACAAGAAAAGACTAGTAGCGGCAAGAAGAATTGGCAACATCAATGCCCACAACTGCTTTGTGTTCTACTCGTGCATAGAAACTACGCATAGGCCTGGCTCTGATACCACTGTTGGGGATCGTAGCATAATTTTTAAAATTTTCCTACGCTCACCAAGATGCATCTATGGAGTATACTAGCAACGAGGGCAAAGGAGTGCATCTACATACCCTTGTAGATCGCGAGCGGAAGCGTTCCAATGAACGTGGATGACGGAGTCGTACTCGCCGTGATCCAAATCACCGATGACCGAGTGCCGAACGGACGGCACCTCCGCGTTCAACACACGTACGGTGCAGTGACGTCTCCTCCTTCTTGATCCAGCAAGGGGAAAGGAGAGGTTGATGGAGATCCAGCAGCACGACGGCGTGGTGGTGGATGTAGCGGGTCTCGGCAGGGCTTCGCCAAGCTTCTGCGAGAGGGAGAGGTGTTGCAGGGGAGGAGGGAGGCGCCCAAGGCTGTAATGTTGCTGCCCTCCCTCCCCCCTTTATATAGGC
>NC_057808.1:20974556-21025134 GCF_018294505.1 Triticum aestivum | reverse complement strand
TGGGAAGCCCCCCCCACCCTAGGGTTTGCAACCCTAGGCGCATGGGGGGAGGCCCATGGGGGGGCGCCCAGCCCACTAGGGGCTGGTTCCCTTCCCACTTCAGCCCACGGGGCCCTCCGGGATAGGTGGCCCCACCCGGTGGACCCCCGGGACCCTTCCGGTGGTCCCGATACAATACCGGTGACCCCGAAACTTTTCCGGTGGCCGAAACTTGACTTCCTATGTATAATTCTTCACCTCCGGACCATTCCGGAACCTCTCGTGACGTCCGGGATCTCATCCGGGACTCCGAACAACTTTCGGGTTTCCGCATACACATATCTCTACAACCCTAGCGTCACCGAACCTTAAGTGTGTAGACCCTACGGGTTCGGGAGACATGCAGACATGACCGAGATGCCTCTCCGGTCAATAACCAACAACGGGATCTGGATACCCATGTTGGCTCCCACATGTTCCACGATGATCTCATCGGATGAACCACCGTGTCGAGGATTCAATCAATCCCGTATGCAATTCCCTTTGTCAATCGGTATGTTACTTGCCCGAGATTCGATCGTCGGTATCCCAATACCTTGTTCAATCTCGTTACCGGCAAGTCTCTTTACTCGTACCGCAATGCATGATCCCGTGACTAACGCCTTAGTCACATTGGGCTCATTATGATGATGCACTACCGAGTGGGCCCAGAGATACCTCTCCGTCACACGGAGTGACAAATCCCAGTCTCGATCCGTGCCAACCCAACAGACACTTTCGGAGATACCCGTAGTGCACCTTTATAGTCACCCAGTTACGTTGTGACGTTTGGCACACCCAAAGCACTCCTACGGTATCCGGGAGTTGCACGATCTCATGGTCTAAGGAATAGATACCTGACATTGGAAAAGCTCTAGCAAACGAAACTACACGATCTTTTATGCTATGCTTAGGATTGGGTCTTGTCCATCACATCATTCTCCTAATGATGTGATCCCGTTATCAATGACATCCAATGTCCATAGTCAGGAAACCATGACTATCTTTTGATCAACGAGCTAGTCAACTAGAGGCTTACTAGGGACACGTTGTGGTCTATGTATTCACACATGTATTATGATTTCCGGACAATAAAATTATAGCATGAACAATAGACAATTACCATGAACAAAGAAATATAATAATAACCATTTATTATTGCCTCTAGGGCATATTTCCAACATTACCTCCATAGAGAGGGCCCGAACCTGGGTAAACATTGTGTCCCCCGCCTCCTGTTACCATCGTTCCTAGACGCACAGTTCAGGACCCCCTACCCGAGATCCGCCGGTTTTGACACCTACATTGGTGCTTTCATTGAGAGTTCCACTGTGTCATCGACGAAAGGTTCGATGGCCCCTTCAATCGTCGATAGTGACGCCGTCCAAGGAGAAACCCTCCTCCCCAGAGAGATCTTTGTGTTCGGCAGCTTTGTAGTACGGGCCAACTCGCTTGGCCATCTGGAGCAGATCGATAGCTACACCCCTGGCCATCAGGCCAGATTCGGAAGCTTGAACTACATCGCGGATGTCCGCGGAGACTTGATCTTCGACGGATTCGAGACCGCGACGATCGCTCCCCCTCGTCTCGATGAACATGACTTAAATCGGTCATGGGATCACATCCTGGAGATGGTTCATGTTGCTGCAACGGCCTTAGAACCGGAGCAGGTCGAACCATCTGAGACCACAGAGTCCGCGGCATTGGAGCCGCACACGAACTCGACACCCTGCAATATTCGCGTCAACGGAACTCCGGACTCGTCTCTGGCTATAAGTTCCGGACCATGTATGCCTGCATACACCGAGCTGGATCGGTTGTCGATTTTCAAATTTAGCGCCGCAGACATATTCCAGCTCTCACCTTTGGGTGATGTGCTAAACTCTTTAAAGAATTTGTCCTTATAGAAGGACTCACATCCGAACTATGCTTGGTTCGAGCTAGAGGCTGATGATGGGGAATTTTGCTTCCCACCCGCCACCCACTTTATAGCCACTGTCGATGACCTAACCGACGTGCTTGATTATGGCTCCGAAGACATCGACGGTATGGGCGACGATGCCGACAAGGAGCAAGGCCAAGACCCGCCATTCACTGGACGATGGACGACCACCACTTCATACGATGTGTACATGGTTGACACACCTAAAAAAACTAGCGACGATGACAAGAAGATCCAGTTGCGAATAAACCTTATGAGACACAGTCCAAGCGCCGGCGCCCTAAACGCCGTTCTAAGCCTCGTCGCTCAAAAGATGGCAACACTGGCACCGGAGAAAATAGTACTCCGGGCGACGCCGAAAACAATGAAGACCCTGTTGGAGCTGCATCCGAACAGGAGGAACAAGGCAACGGGCAAGTTAACCCTGATAAACAGGCCATGCCCAATGACCCGGATGACGATAGTTATTGTCCAGTCTCCGAGGATGAGGAGAGCCTCGAGAACGAGGATTTCATCGTGCCTGAGGCACCCCTCGAGCAGGAGCGCTTCAAGTGCCAGCTAATAGCTACTGCAAGAAGCCTGAAGAAAAAGCAGCAGCAGCTCCAAGCCGATCAAGACCTACTCATTGACAGATGGACCGATGTCCTGGCAGCCGAAGAACACGGCCCCAAGCGCCCATCCAAGAGATACCCAAAGCGCAGACTGCTACCTCAGTTCGATGAGGAGGCACCAGATCCCATACCTCCCTCGCGTAATGCGGAATGACCACCATGCGGTCGGGATAGTGCGGCGGACCGACCACCTCGCGGTCGAGATAAAACGGCAACTCAGGCTGAACAACAGCCCGCCCCACCGCATCGTAAAAACAGGGACAGAACAACTCGGGACCATACATACGACCTTTGGCAGGACCTTTACAGTAGAGCAGGACACACCAGATCAATCTACGGATCGCGAGGACGCTTCCCAACTCGGGATGACGGCTACCTATTCGGACATGACAAACCCAGTCACGCCCGGGCCGATAACCTCAGACGGACTTCATCGGAGGTGCGCCATGACACGGCCCGATATAGAGGCGCCGCACACCCTCTCTGCTTCACAGATGAAGTACTGGATCACGAATTCCCCAAGGGGTTCAAGCCCGTCAATATTGAATCATACGACGGCACAACCGATCCCGCGGTGTGGATCGAAGATTTTATTCTCCACATCCATATGGCCCAAGGAAACGACCTCCACGCCATCAAATACATCCAACTAAAATTAGAAGGGCCAGCTAGACACTGGCTGAATAGCCTGCCTGAAAATTCTATCGGCAGCTGGGAGGACTTGGAAGAAGCTTTTCTCGACAACTTCCAAGGCACTTATGTCCGGCCACCATATGCCGATGACTTAAGTCATATAGTTCAACAACCTGGAGAATCAGCCAAAAAATTCTGGACTAGGTTCCTAACCAAAAAGAACCAAATCGTTGACTGTTCGGATGCCGAAGCCCTAGCAGCCTTCAAACACAGCATCCGTGACGAACGGCTCGCCCACCACCTCGGCCAAGAAAAGCCGAAGTCTATGGTAGCCCTCACGGCACTCATGACCCGCTTTTGCGCGGGTGAAGATAGTTGGCTGGCTCGTAGTAAAAACACAGCCAACGAGGCAGGCCCCTCAAAGGCCAAGAACGGCACCGGCAAGATCCGGCGCAATAGACACAAACGCCGAAGTAATGGCGATAACACCGATGACACTGCAGTTCACGCCGGATTCAGTGGCTCCAAGCCTGGCGAGCGAAACAAACCTTATAAAAGGAACAGCGAGGGACCATCCATCTTGGACCGCATACTCGATCATCCGTGCCAGATACATGGCACCCCAGGCAAACAAGCCAATCTGTGACGCCCCGAGACCGATGCCCCAGATGCCTTCCTTTAATCTCATTGTCTTTTGTGTGTTTCAACTGTTTGTTGCCATGATTGATGAGTGCCATTGTCATATTTTGCTTCTTGCATCATGTTCATCATTTGGTTATATTGCATTGCCATGCCCATCATTGTCATATTGCATTTGTGCCTCTTGTCGTGCTTGCTTGCCTATGCATTTGTCCCATGCATCATCACCTTCTCCTTTTCCTTCTACTTCCTTTCTTTTTGCAAGTGCTACATTTTTCCCTTCTCCATTAATGTTCATATTTTCCCTACAAATATTAGGCCATGCCTGCATCCTCCCTATAAAATTTCATCTTATTTGGACTTGGTTTGGTTGGGGTAAAAAATGCCTCAAAACTTGGAATATTTTTCTTCCTCTAAAAATGTCCAAACCATTTTTAAAATTACGTTCATTAATCTAGGGGCATGGGGATATTTTCATATCTCTCACACCCCTCCCCAATCCCCCTGTGCATTTTGTTCCTTATTTATGTTTGAGTAAGGAGAGCAGCAGTAGCAGCAGCCCAGTAGCGCAGCAGCAGTGCGGCCCAGCCGAGCCACAACCCAGCCCGCCAACTACCTCGCCCTCTGGTAATTCCACCTCCACGCAGCACATTTTCACCCTGGGCCCGCCTGTCAACCTCTCTCCCCTCACTATTTCTTCCTCCTCCCGGTTCCACTCCTTCTCACAGTAAAAGGAGAGGCAGCACGCACTAGGCCACCGTGGCCACCACGGCGCTCGTGCCCCCTCCTATAAATCCCCAGCGCGTCCCCTAGGGTTTCCTCGCCTCCCTCCTTTTCCTCCTCCGCGCCGCCAGCAGGTAAGGCCCCCTCCTCCGCGCCCGCACGCCGTCGCCCGTCGCCATGGCCGAGGCGAGCCGAAGCTCGTCTCCGGCGTAGCTCACCCCGCCGGTGCCCCTCCTTCATCTCGGGCCTTCGAGACACCCCCGCGACCCCGTTCCTGCTGCGATCCAAGGCCGGAGCCACCAAGTTCCTCGATGTCATCTCCGTCATCTTCCTCTGCTTCACGGAACCGAGCGCCTCCATCGATCATCGCGTCCTCCCGCCGTCTCCGGTCACCCGCGACCATGTTCGACTCCAGCAGCACCCCCACGGTGGAGCCCCGCTCCTCCCCAACTCCCCTCTCCGATTCGTTTCCGTCGCCGTAGTCCTCTTCCCGAGCAAGCTGACGCCATGTCCGCCATGGACGAGTTCCTGGAGCTCGTCCCGCTTGTGTACGCGTGTCCTCTGTGCACATGCTGCCCCTTCGCTGCCACACCTCCACGCACGCGCATATGCATGCCCGCATGCCCGCAGTGCCCGCTTGTCTCACCCAGTACCTGCACGCACATCTCCGAGGCGGCCATGCCATGGCCGCGAGCCCGCCAGTCTCCTGCACCATGCCACCCCTTGCTGCAAGCCCGCGCGTGCCCCACCGCAGCCTCCCTAGAAGGATTCCGCACCCCCGCCGGTCCTCTGAAACCACAGCAGGTCAGCAGTTGTTGCTGTTGGCTCCCGTCGCCGGCGAGTCCCCGTGCGGACGCTTCAGTTTGGGTCCTGGTCGCGTTGACCATATGCTTTATCTTCCCGCCGATCTCCCTTTGCATCACCATCTCATGGCTAGCCTAATTTTTTGAAGGGATCACATAGCTAGCCTAGTGGTTAGCGCAGCCACTATCCATCCGAGGGGTCTGGGGATCGACTCCCAGGCGCCCCAATTTCTGCTCTGTTTCCCCTTTACTATGCACACACACCCTCCGCGCTCACTCGGGCCAAGTCCTCCTGGGCCGCTGCAGGTTG
Source organism: Triticum aestivum (assembly GCF_018294505.1). Lineage (NCBI taxonomy): Eukaryota > Viridiplantae > Streptophyta > Magnoliopsida > Poales > Poaceae > Triticum > Triticum aestivum. The sequence goes on along the minus strand of NC_057808.1, from coordinate 21,019,455 downwards.
CTGCAATCCGGCCCGTGCGTATTTTTTCACAATATGCAACTTTCATCCTTGTTAAAATGTTAAAAATGCTAAAAATGCTGTTTGATTAATTTGCTCATATGCGATGCTAAAATGTTTTTATTTCATAACTAAATAGCTGTAGCTCCGAATTTAATTATCATTATATGTAATTGGGGTAGAAAAATGCATAGTTTAACATTGTGACATTACTTTGCATGTTTAACAACTCTAAAATATAGTTTAGGGCAGAACTGTACCAAATCTAAAAAATGCACATCAGGATTTTCCGGATTTGTTGTTTGTTATATCCGGCCCCATTTAAATTGCTTAGGTAGTATAGTTTTGTTATGTTTCACCTCTTGCCATGTTTAATAACATTTAATATTGTTGTGACATTACTTTGCATGTTTAACAACTCTAAAATATAGTTTAGGGCAGAACTGTACCAAATCTAAAAAATGCACATCAGGATTTTCCGGATTTGTTGTTTGTTATATCCGGCCCCATTTAAATTGCTTAGGTAGTATAGTTTTGTTATGTTTCACCTCTTGCCATGTTTAATAACATTTAATATTGTTGGGTACATTAACGAGAGAGAACTAAATAATTGATGTGGTGTTTCGTCAATATGCAACTTGTTGCACATTGAGCTCCACTTAACTTGTAGTATTGTTTGTTGCACTTTGCCATGCTTTTAAACTGGACATGCATCATACTTGGTTGTGCATCATGCCATGTTTATGTGATGGTTGTTTACTATGTTGTTTGTTTCTTTCCGGTTGCGCTTCTCCTTGATAGTTTCAGTTATGTTGCGTTTGTGAGGATTCGTTCGACTACGTCGTTTGTCTTCTTCATGGACTCGTTCTTCTTCCTAGCGGGATTTCAGGCAAGATGACCATACCCTCGATATCACTTCTATCTTTGCTTGCTAGTTGTTCGCTCCATCGCTATGATGCGCGACCTATCACTTGTTTATCACGCCTCCCATATTGCCATGTCAAGCCTCTAACCCACCTTTCTAGCAAACCGTTGTTTGGCTATGTTACCGCTTTTGCTTAGCCCCTCTTATAGCATTGTTAGTTGCAGGTGAAGTTGAAGATTGCTCCATGTTGGAACATGTTTATGTTGGGATATCACAATATCTCTTATTAATTAATGCATCTATATACTTGGTAAAGGGTGAAAGGCTCGGCCTTTTGCCTGGTGTTTTGTTCCACTCTTGCCCCCTAGTTTCCGTCATACCGGTGTTATGTTCCTTGATTTTGTGTTCCTTACGCGGTTGGGGATTTATGGGACCCCCTTGACAGTTCGCTTTGAATAACACTCCTCCAGCCAGGCCCAACCTTGGTTTTACCATTTTTCACCTAAGCCTTTTCCCCTGGGTTCCGCGGACTCAAGGGTCATCTTTATTTTAAACCCCCCGGGCCAGTGCTCCTCTGAGCGTTGGTCCAAACTAGAGTCCTTTGCAGCGCCACCTCAGGGAAACTTGAGGGCTGGTTTTAGTTGTACGGAGTGCTCATCCGGTGTGCCCTGAGAACGAGATATGTGCAGCTCCTATCAGGATTTGTCGGCACAGTCGGGTGGTCTTGCTGGTCTTGTTTTACCATTGTCGAAAGTCTTGTAACCGGGATTCCGAGCCTGATCGGGGTTTCCTGGGAGAAGGAATATCCTTCGTTGACCGTGAGAGCTTGTGATGGGCTAAGTTGGGACACCCCTGCAGGGTATAAACTTTCGAAAGCCGTGCCCGCGGTTATGTGGCAGATGGAAATTTGTTAATGTCCAGTTGTAGAGAACTTGACACTTGACTTAATTAAAATGCATCAACCGCGTGTGTAGCCGTGATGGTCTCTTTTCGGTAAAGTCCGGGAAGTGAACATGGTCTTGTGTTATGCTTGGACGTAAGTAGTTTTAGGATCACTTCTTGATCTTCTAGCTTCTCGACCGTTGCGTTGCTTCTCTTCTCGCTCTTATTTGCGTATGTTAGCCACCATATTTGCTTAGCGCTTGGTGCAGCTCCACCTCATTGCCCTATCCTACCCATAAGCTTAAATAGTCTTGATCTCGCGGGTGTGAGATTGCTGAGTCCTCGTGACTCATGGATACTTCCAAACAGTTGCAGGTGCCGATGATACCAGTGCAGGTGATGCTACCGAACTCAAGTGGGAGTTCGACGAGGACCACGGTCGTTACTATGTTTCGTTTCCCGATGATCAGTAGTGGTGCCCAGTTGGGACGATCGGGGATCTAAAATTTGGGGTTGTCTTCTTTTATTTTGGTTCCGTAGTCGGACCTTGATTGTACTCTGGATGATGTATGTTTAACTTGTTATTTGTGTGAAGTGGCGATTGTAAGCCAACTCTTTATCCCTTACTTATTCAGTACATGAAATTGTGTGAAGATTACCCCTCTTGCGACAAAACCACCATGCGGTTATGCCTCCAAGTCATGCCTCGACAAATGGGAGATATAGCCGCATCGTGGGCGTTACACAATCATACCAACAGAGATTGCTGGGTTTTCAAACAAGCCAACAAGTCAAAAACCGAGAACAAGGAAATGGGATCGCAAAGTGAGGATGACGACGAAGAGCCCCGACAGCCGAACACTGAGCGGCAAAAGAAATTCCCCCCGTCAGGTCAAAATGGTGGACATGATATATGCTACACACATACCCAAAAGGGAGCGCAAGCGCGCACTCAGGGACGTCTACGCGGTAGAGCCAGTCGCCCCAAAATTCAATCCATGGTCGTCATTTCCGATCACCTTTGACCGACATGACCACCCAACTAGTATCTGTCATGGCGGATCGGCCGCACTGGTCCTTGACCCAATCATCGACGGATTTCACCTCACACGAGTCCTCATGGACAGTGGTAGCAGCCTCAACCTGCTCTATCAGGATACAGTGAGGAAGATGGGCATTAATCCCTCACGAATCAAACCCACAAGGACTACCTTTAAAGGAGTCATACCAGGCGTAGAGGCCCGTTGTACGGGCTCAGTCATGCTGGAGGTGGTCTTCGGTTCTCCGGACAACTTCTGAAGCGAGGAGTTAATCTTCGATATCGTCCCCTTCCGCAGCAGCTACCACGCACTGCTTGAACGAACCGCGTTTGCTAGATTCAACGAAGTGCCACACTACGCTTATCTCAAGCTCAAGATGTCCGGTCCAAGCGGCATCATAACAGTTAATGGAAACGCGGAACGCTCCCTCCGTACTGAGGAGCACACAGCCGCCCTAGCAGCAGAAGTACAAAACGGCCTTCTCAAGCAGAACTATAATCCGGCTGCCAAACCCCCGGACATCGTTAAGAAGGTTCGGACTACACTGCAACAGGACAGCTCTGCTCGTAAAGAGCTTGATTAGCAATTCGGCCTCCGCCCCACGCGTACATAATTACGCGCCCAAACAATTTGGACGGAGGCATAGCTAGCTCGCGATCCACAGTGCGGCTCGACCGACCCCAGGATTCGCGTACCTTTTTCTTTTCCATTTCAGGTCAATTCTCTCTTTTCGAGACTTCTTCTGACAACCTGTCTGTCGGACACACCAAGGAGGCAAGGAGCTTTGGCGCACAAGGGAACCCCCAGGTGGCCTCTGTTAACGATTGCTATACCTGTTTTACATACCCGCACGCAGCCCGCACTTGGTTTTGGCATGTTAAATAGCCTTCTTTGCTTATCATATTGCATGTACGTATAAGCCTCGACGTATTAGTAACATTATAAAAATAAAGGGAAGCGTCAGTTTTTACCTAATCTTCCCCTTTCTTCCTTTGTATTTATTACTTGTTGCATGCATACATTCTGGTACATATTACTGCGCCAGGGGCTTCATCACGCCCCGAATTACGGCAACAAAAGTCCGAATACTTTTACAGTACAGTTCGGCACCCCGAACTTATAGCATTATATGCATCGGCTCCGAATCATGTCTTTGGTCAATAGTTGGGTTGCCCGGCTCCTGTGCTTACTACCTTACATTCCGCTATATCGGCTAGGGTAGTAAAGGGAGAACTACTACGATTGTGTCCCGGTTCTTCCGGACGGCACCTCAGTAGAGAAAGCCGAAAACTGACTGTCATGATGCGGCGAGAGCTGGTCAGCTATTCGAGAGGTTCCAAATCGTTAGAGATTTTCTTCGCTTCACGAGGAATCGGTTTCCCTGATTAGGCGTGTGTTACACCCCTAGTTCGGTCTTCCGAATACAAGGGGCTTCGCCGAATATCTTATTGTCAAACTCCTATGGCTATGTGAGGGCGGTAAAGGCCGCATAGTCTGATTGCCTTGTTCGTTGCGCTAAACACCTCCTTTAAGGACTAGAATGTGGAGTAAAGAGTGTTTGTATTGATCCCGAATACCCCCGTACTACCTACGTGGGGGCAGAAGCCGACGACTGGTCAACCCTCAGATCTCATAAACGGCCGCACAGGAGGTAAAATTTAAATCACAAGCATTATATTACACAACATCATTGTTCCATATTACAGGTCATGATAATACGGATGTTTTCATGGGAATATAACATCCTTCGAACATTGCTCCGCTACATGGCGGGACCAATCCAGGACACTATCAAAATAGAGCTCGGGTCAACGATGCTCCTTGCCCTCAGGCGGCCCCTCGGTCACCAGCTTCTTGGCATCCAGCTTCGCCCAATGCGTCTTGACGCGGGCAAAGGCCATCCGTGCACCTTCAATACAGACCGATCTCTTCACGACTTTGAGCCGTGGGCAGGCACTCATGAGCCACTTCACAAGTCCGAAGTAGCTGCTGGGTACGGGCTCGGCAGGCCACAACCGGACTATCAGGTCCGTCATGGCTTGCTTAGCCGACCTGTGCAGCTCGACCAGCTGTTTCAGCTGGTTGCTAAAGGGCACCGGATGTTCTGGTCCAAAATATTGAGACCAGAATAGCTTCTCCGTAGACATCCTCTCTTCGGCTCGATAAAACTCGGCAGCATCTGATATGCTGCGCGGCAGATTCGTAAACGCCCCTGGAAAACCCAAATGCAGGTCAGTACAAGGAATGTTTCCTTTGCCTACTGGCTTTGCATAGCGAAAGACTTACCCGCCGTAATCTTCTTGGCCGCCTGAATTTCTTGGAGGGCGCTCTGGGCTTCGGCTCGGGCATCCTGTGCGCTCTGACGAGCCTTCACAAGTTCGGACTCTTGCGTCTTAAAATCGCGCTCCAAGGACTCGAGCTTCTCGACGGCGTCCTGGAGCTCTTGGGCCTTGCTAACCAGGGCCTCGTGCTTCTCGCGTGCGGCGCGTTCCTTGGCCGCTTTGTCCTCGGCCTCAACTAACGCCTTTTTGAGGGCCGCCACTTTGATCGTGGCCCCTAATAAAGTTCATGACACTTTAGTCAGCTTCAACAATTTATTCTTCAATATACCGGCAGGTTACTGCATACCTTGGCTATCCTACAACTGCTTCTTCACGAGGGCGAGCTCGTCCTCGGCCCGCTCTAGTTTTTGCTTCAGTCCGGAGACCTCCGCGGTTTGAGCGGTAGCAGCCCGCAACAAGGCCTGCTTATTCACACAGACACCTTTTTGTTAGACTCCTGCGATAATTATTTTTGATGCTCCGTTCAGCTTTTTCTTTCCGAACACCGAATAGAGCATCAGGGGCTACCGTCTACACTGTGATATTCTTCCTACAATCACACTACTTACCTCAAATCCCGTTAGAAGGCTAGTGCAGGCTTCGGTCAGTCCGCTCTTGACGAACTGAACCTTCTCGATCACCGTGCCTATGAGGGCACAATTTTCATCCACAATGGAGGCGCCTCGTAGCGCCTCCAGCAGATTATCCGGTGCGTCTGGTTGGACAGAGGTCACCGGCGGAACTGGCACATCTCCTCCTTTTGGGGAAGGCCGTTCGCTGGACTCCGGAGCCATGTAGGTCTCCGGAAGGGTATCTGGCCGCGGGCCGAAAGGAACTCGGGCCCCGTCACCAGTCCCCATGGGGGCCTTTCCCCCCATATGTCCGGCGGCCGAGGAGCCATCCTGGGGCTCCACCCTGACGATCTCCGAAACCTCCCCCCCCGGTCCGGGAAGGTCTTTTGGGACACCACCTCGTCATCACCCTTGGGCGAGGCAGAATGAGCAGGTGGCGGAGACATGCTAGCCATCTCCTTCGAGTCTAGCGAATCCTCTGTCGAGGATCGCGGGGAGCCATCGTGTGTCGGGCTGCAATGACAAGATTTAAAGTATATCAATAATACAAACCGGGAATGCCAGACGTTTTTGGACTCTGATACTTACGACGCGGCCTGAGGTTTGGTCCGGCGAGGTCGCTCCGGGCTGCTATCAACATCCCACGCGGAGTTATCCGCGAAGGAACTTTTTTCCCTCTTGGGCGCTTTTGCCTCCGGATTCATGGGGACCGCCCTCCTCTTCCTCCCCACTTTAGGTGGGGAGTCGTTTTTCTCCTCCTCTTCATCGTCGTCGTCAGCGGACGAAGAAGGATTTTCGTCTTTGGACGACACGTCCAGAACGCCTTTTCGGCGAGGGCTCTTCTTGGCCCCTTTGGCCGCTTTCTTGGCCGTCTTCTCTCGTACCTCATAAGGTGCTGGAAATAGCATTTTCGTCAGTAATGGGAATTCTTGGTCTTCGGGCAGCAGCGCCGGACAGTTGATCCCCTCTGCTACCTCAATCCAGGCCTGAAAATATGGGTAGGAAAGCTTAGGCTTTTCCTTAAAATGTGCTAGTAAAGGGTACACCTTGAAAACATTATGAAACTTACCGAATTAGCCTGGCGTTTTGAGCTAAGCCAGCGATCCACCGTCGTGGGCGGTGGCGTCTCGCCGGCCTTGAAGAGCACTTTCCAGATGTCTTCGTGCGTCGTGCCGAAGAGCCCTAGTAGCATCTGGTGCTTGGCCGGATCATACTCCCACAGATAGCAATTCCCGCGTTGGCACGGAAGAACCCGACGAATGAGCATGACCTGGATCACGTTGACGAGCTTGATTTTTCTGTCTATCATGTTCTGGACGCACGTCTGGAGCCCAGTCAGCTCGTCCGAGGGACGCAAGGTTAGGCCCTTCTCTTGCCAGGAGGTGAGCCGCATCGGGGTTCCAGATCGGAATTCGGGGGCCGCTGCCCAGTCAGCGTCGCGCGGCTCGGTGATGTAGAACCACCCCGATTGCCACCCCTTCACCATCTCCGCAAAGGAGCCTTTGGGCCAGGTAACATTGGGCATCTTGCCCACCATGGCGCCTCCGCACTCTGCTTGTTGACCGCTCACCACCTTCGGCTTCACATTAAAGATCTTCAGCCATAGGCCGAAATGAGGTGGGATGCGGAGAAAGCCTTCGCACACGACAATGAATGCCGTGATGTTGAGGATAAAGTTAGGGGCTAGGTCATGAAAGTCTAGCCCATAGTAAAATATCAGTCCGCGGACGTACGGGTGGAGAGGGAAGCCCAGCCCGCGGAAAAGATGTGTGAGAAACACAACCCTCTCATGGGGCTCGGGAGTAGGGACGATTTGCCCTTTCGCCGGGAGTCGATGAGCAATCTCCTTGGCCAAATATCCGACCTCCCGGAGCTCCGTGATGTCCTTCTTCTTAACGGAGGAGGCCATCCACTTGCCTCCAACTCCGGATCCGGACATGATTTTGGGTGTTTTCACTAGTAGAAAACATGGCTTTGGTCACAGGGCAGTATTCACATTAGTCCCGGTTCAGTCACGAACCGGGACTAATCTGAGCATTCGTCCCGGTTCGTGCGGCTAAGGCATTAGTCCCGGTTCACCTGGGCCCTTTAGTCCCGGTTGGTGCCACGAACCGGGACTAAAGGGTGCGATGCCCATTAGTCCCGGTTGGTGGCACCAACCGGGACTAAAGGTTAGACCTTTAGTCCCGGTTGGTGCCACCAACCGGTACTAATGGGCTTTGAGGCATTAGTACCGGTTCATGGCACGAACCGGTACTAAAGGTCCCATTTTCAAACTCTACCCCCCCCCTGTGGACCGCCTTTTCAGTTTCACAAAAAATAAAAGAAAATGAAAGAAATGTCAAAAAAATAAAAGAAAATAAGATTCCCATGTGATATGTGGTCTAGTTGTTAGCAAAATTTACAAACATGAATTTTTGACTTTTTTGCAAAATCTCTCGAGAATTTGTAAAATGGGCATAACTTTTGCATACGAACTCGGATGGAAAAGTTTTTTATATGAAAAATCATCTACTCGAAAAGTTACATCCGAATTTAACCGGAGGAACCCCGTTAAACATTTTCAAAATCCTCAAAAACCTAACAGAAAAAAAGTTACGGGGCTTTTAAGATCTAGAGTGGAAAAAATCGAAAAAAATTCAAACTGTGGTCAAACAATGGTCAAACTAATTATTCTAGAATATTAGTGTTACTAAATAATTATTTCAATTATTTTGAATTTTGGTCAAATCTGGTCAAACTGTGGTCAAACAATGGTCAAACTAATTATTCTAGAATATTAGTGTTACTAAATAATTATTTCAATTATTTTGAATTTTGGTCAAATCTGGTCAAACTGTGGTCAAACAATGGTCAAACTAATTATTCAAGAAATATTAGTGTTACTAAATAATTATTGTTTTTTAAAACAATAGTTTCAAACTCAAACAGTGAAATGTGTCACTTCATGCTCAAGCAAAATTCCTGAGGGTTAATAGGATTGACATCTTACTATTGTCAGGAAAACAACAAGTGCAGACTTGGAAACGAGGGAGAATAGAACCCGGAAGTTAAGCGTGCTCAGGCTGGGGGAGTGGGAGGATGGGTGACCGTTCGGGAAGTTAGATGATTTGGAATGATGAGGGGTGATTAGAGATTAGAGGATAAATTGAGCAGTGATGAGGGGTGATGATTAGAGATTAGAGGTTAAAATAATTTAGAAATTTGAAAATCAAAAAAAAATTCAAAAAAAAAATATCAAAAAAAAATCATAAAATTTCCTTTAGTCCCGGTTGGTGTTACCAACCGGGACTAAAGGTGGAGCTCCACGTGGCCGCGACCTTTAGTCCCGGCTCGTGTAATAACCGGGACTAAAGGGGAGAGGCATTAGTAACGACCCTTTAGTCCCGGTTCAAAAACCGGGACTAAAGTGCCTTACCAACCGGGACAAAAGCCCCTTTTTCTACTAGTGTTTCTCGAACGAGGGGAAGCTAAAACTTGGGTGCTGGAGCTCAAGGGCGGAGGGATTGAAGGAGAGGAAGGGTGTGGGTGAAGGAAGGGAATCCTTATCCCCTTATAAAGGCCGCGAATATCAAGCACCTCCCCACTCGCCTTAAAAACTCTCCTGTTCCCAAGGGCTGTATAAACGGCACGGTTGGGTTACCCATACACGCATTGATGAGAATCCCGCGATAAGGGGACACGATCTCTGCTTTGACAAGACGTGCCAATGGCAACCGCGTCTCGGGACGTGGGGTGTCGAACACAAAAAACAGTTTGGAATTATGACCGGTCAGACGTAGTGTCATGCTACAGAAATTTGTCAGCGGATTGGATTTGTGTAAAACTATATTCTCTCGTGGTTGTGTATGGTGTGTGTGTGACAGGTCCAGATACTATCATCGCGTCTGAAGACTATCGTGGAGTTCGGAAAGAAGGGAACCCGCCTTGCAATGCCGAAGACATTCTGCGCGCCGGACTCCTCGTCATTGAAGTCAGGTTCAGGGGCTACCGAGGGAGTCCTGGACTAAGGGGTCCTCGGGCGTCCAGCCTGTTATCCATGGGCCAGACTAGTGGGTTGTGAAGACATGAAGGCCGAAGACTCTACCCGCCTCCGGATTGGACTCTCCTTGGCGTGGAAGGCAAGCATGGCGATCATCTATGAAGATTCCTTCCTATGTAACCGACTCTATGTAACCCTAGATCCCTCCGGTGTCTATATAAACCGGAGGGTGTAGTCCGGATAGGATATATTCATTACCATAGTCATACAGGCTAGACTTCTAGGGTTTAGCCATTACGATCTCGTGGTAGATCAACTCTTGTAACACTCATATTCATCAATATCAATCAAGCAGGAAGTAGGGTATTACCTCCATAGAGAGGGCCCGAACTTGGGTAAACATTGTGTCCCCTGCCTCCTGTTACCATCGATCCTAGACGCACAGTTTGGGACCCCCTACCCGAGATCCGCCGGTTTTGACACCGATAGCATGTTCGTCCAATTTCTTCGGGCGAACAGTTTTTCACTTTGACTATAAATACCCCTCCCCTTCCTCACTTTGTTTTTTACGCCGCTTGTTCTCTCTCCCGCTCGAGCTTCTCAAACCCTAGCGCCGCTGCTACTTCCATCGTCGCCGGTGAGGAAGAGCTTCACTGCCTCGACCTCATCGCCATCGTACTCGCGCCGGCTGCGGATTTCTTCTCTCCGCCGCCGCCGTAGCTGTCTTCCTCTGCCAAGTTAGGGCGTGGAAGATCTGAACTGACGAGCTTCACATCTACACTTCCCAGTTCGCCGTGTTCTTCATCAAGGGTAATTAAAAGTTACCTTTACTGCCCTCTTTGATTCAAATGTTTTCTACAAAATCTTCAAAGGTGTTTTTATTCTTCCAATCTTCACACACTAAACACCTCACATGTCATCTGTTCTTGATCCGTTTCTCTAAGCAACATTTTTCTTCAAGATTCCTCAATTGTGTGGATTTTCGATCTGTACAACTCTGGAACCTAAGACAAAGAACGCTTAGTGAAATTCTTCAAGACTCATCTGGTCAAATTCCTCAAACTTGATCTTTTTGAAAAACTTCTGAGAACGCATATGATCTCTCCAAATTCCTCGCAACTATACTCTATTCACAGGTACTCATGTCCGCTGCTGAATCACTAGGTTCTCATCAACTTAACTCATTTGCAGCGTTCCTTGAAGAAAAGTTGCATACCTCTTCAGAAAATTCTGTTGTTCATATTCCTTAGCTGAAGAAAATGGCTGACAGTAAAAAGCCACAGAAGGGAGGAAAGAGGCCTGAGGTCAATACTGCTTTCAAGATCCCTGATGACATATACAAGGATTATTGCACTCCTGATGAGGCCAAATTTGGCAAGGAGGACAAAATTCAGTGCAAGGTGCGCATTCAAAGAATAGAGAGGAGATGGGCACGGGAATGGAGGGAGTACAGGTATGTTACTCCCAAGTATATGAAGAAATTCACTCTAAATCCTCCATGCCCAAGACCTCCATTGGCACCTGGCCAAGAAGTAGATCCCACCAGCCTCAAGCGTGGTCAGGACTATCCTGATGAATGGGCCAGCGCCAGGCCAAGCTTGCCAAAATGGCTAAGGAAGCAGTGAGGAAATTTAATGAAGACTCTGCTGCTGCTACCACTGCTGAGGCCTCTGCAAGCAAGCCAAAGAAGGCCATGGCATAGAAGCCTGCTCATAAGCCAAGTGCTTCACTCCCAATGCCCTCACGGCCAAGTTCCTTAGTAATGCCCTCACGGCCAGATTCTTCAAAGCCCTCACGGCCAACTCCTCAAGCTGCTCCAGCTCCGCCAAAGTCCTCAGCTCCACCGACAAAAACCTCAGCACCTGTGCATTTTGCCACGTGCCAAAGGACTACAGGCATCTCTATTGCCTCAGGAGCTTATGCTAGTTCTTCAGCTGCACCAAATTCGTCAACCGACCCCTCTCTGCTGAAGAAAAAGGCCACTGCTGGACGAGGCTCTCGACCAAGTCCTCACAAGAAGCAGGTCGCCTTTCAAGTGCCGTCTGATGAAGACGAAGCTGATGATGAAGAACTTGCTGAAATCATCAGAGACAGGTAGCTCAAGGCCGCTAGAGCTAAAGGCACCAATGTGCCTCTGCTTTTGGATCTGAAATTGATCCTTGATTACATCGATCTCTGGCACAAGGACCCCAACACTCCTATGCCTGATTTCAAGTTGACTCCTGGCCAAAGTCATATGCTGACTGCCTTCATACAAGAGGAAAAATGGAAATTTGAAAAGGCCAGGCAGTTGAAGAAAGCGCAGTACAAGAAGGAGCGCTTCCTGAAGAAAAACGTTGTCTCTATGACAACTGAAGAAATTGTCACAATTCAATCTGAGATCAAGAAACTCAGTGATGAATTTGAAGTATATTGTGCTGACTGGCTTGGAGCCAAAGTCAGGTTTGTAAATTTGACTGAGAAGTTCACTTCCAATGTTGCAGCCCCAACGCAACAAGAAAATCCTCAGGCTGAGGCATCTGCTCAGCCGACTGAAGAAAATGCCAGCACCGCGAATGACAATCAGGCTGCTGAAGAAACTCAAAGTACCAGGGCTGATGACTGCATTCCAGCTGCTGAAGAAATTGCCAGGGCAACCACTAGTGTTGCGCCTGAAGAAACTGAAGAAGTTAGGGCAACTGCATCAGTTGTGCCTGATGTAATTGAACCAAATTCCTCTGCTCCTCCTGCACCTACCCCAACTCCGATCCTTCCGTCTGCTTCAGATGTGAAGAAAACCAATGCTGCAGAGCGTGCATCGGTGAAGAAAAGGAAAGCATCAACTTCATCAGATTCATCAGCTCCGAAGAAGATGAAGCCATTGACCAGCTCTTTTGCGAATCCAATTGATGTTATTCCGGTCTCATCCATGCCATCAAAGGACCTTGTTCCTTTTGATGACGAATATGTGATTCCAAGTGAATCAGAAGAAGAGATTCCTTCTGCTGCTTCTTCAGAGCAGTTGGATGAAGAAATTGAAGCGGATGCAATCCCTTCAACACCAATAGTCTCATCGCCTCTGGCGGCCGCAAAGCCGCCGCTGGCGTCGGCCACGGGGCGGCGCACCTCCTCCAGCACGTCGCCGACGTCCGCAAACGTCCAGGCGCTCGTGTGGTGCAGGGACAAGGGGGAGGGGACGGGGAGCAAGGCGCCAATGCGGCACTGTCGAGATCGACAACAGTTTCTGAAGAAAACGACAGTAGATCACTGAACTGCATTTCTGAATCTCTGAACTTGACATTGACAATGCTCTGCAGGTGTTCGACAGAATGATTTGGCATGAAGAAATTTTTTCCTGGGGTTGGGACTTGGTGAGGTGACCTCTCAATGCACCCAGAGGCTGCCTGATTTTACTCAGAATTTTTGAAGAAGAATTTGAATGAATTTCATCAAATTTGGCAAATCTGGTCCAAACTTGCAGCAAGTATAGTTTGAAAAATTTGAACTGGAGACCAGTGGATCTTCATGGATCTTGGTTGAGGGTTCAAAGGACTAGGAAGGGAAATTGGTTTGGGGGCAAAAATCAAAACAGAAATGGTAGCTCCTTTGTAAATCTCCAAGGGCTAGAATAGAAGGCAGAAATTGTTTTTGCTAAGAAATAAATGGAAATAAATATATGGAGAGGTCCAACTTGCTGGATTTGAAGTAAATCATGATCCAAAGGCGAGGGAAGGCTTAGGAGAGTGGATTTGCACTAAGGCCATGGCAAGAGAGATTTGTTGAAAGGGGCAAGGAATCATTCCAAAAGCCATAGGGCATTTTCAAAGGAATTTTCAAAAGGCATTTTTCTCAAGTGAAAAGCATTTTGGTTTGAGTCCAAATAAAATAAAGAACCTCGAAGACCAACATCAAGTCTTGGGTGAAGCCAAATAAAACCCTTGCCATAAAAAAAATATTTTGAAAGGGAGGGTTCCTTTGAAGAAAAATCTAAAACACCTCCCTCAAGTTAAATAAATTTTTTGAAAAGGCCAAATAAAATTTTGGGTGTCACAACACCTACCCCCTTGGGAAAAAGCTCGTCCTCGAGATTTCATCTGATCCTCGAATAGATATGGGTATTCTGCCTGAAGGGAATCTTCCCTTTCCCATGTAGCTTCGTCCTCGGTGTGATTGCTCCACTGGACTTTGAAAAATTTAGTTGTTTTCTGACGGGTCCTCCTTTCAGACTCCGCCAATATCTTTACTGGCCGCTCTCTGTAGGTGAGGTCTGGTTGCACATCAATGCTCTCATGAGATACATGCTTCTCTGGGTTACTCACACATTTTCCCAATTGTGAGACGTGGAATACGTCATGGACGTCTGACAGTTCCTTGGGCAAGTCTAGTTTGTAGGCCACTGTGCCTCTTCGTGCCTCTATACAAAATGGTCCGATAAATCTCGGGGCTAGCTTCCCCTTAATTTTGAACCGTTGCAGGCCCCTCATAGGAGACACTCGTAGGTATACGGAATCACCGGGTTCAAAGCTGACCTCACGATGTTTTTGATCGTAGTAGCTCTTTTGTCGGCTCTGCGCTGTCTTGAGTCTGTCCCTGATCTGCTTAACTTTCTCCTCGGCCTCTTTAAGCATGTCTGGACCGAAGATATGGCTGTCACCTGTTTCTGACCAATTCAGTGGGGTACGACACCTCCGCCCGTACAATGCTTCGAAGGGTGCCATTTGCAAGCTGGCTTGGTAACTGTTGTTGTAAGCAAACTCGGCATACGGCAAACTCTCTTCCCAACTGGACCCATAGGTGAGCACACAGGCTCTTAGCATATCCTCTAGGATTTGGTTCACACGTTCTATTTGTCCATCAGCCTGAGGGTGGTACGCTGTACTGAAAGCTAGCTGCGTGCCCAGAGCTTGTTGCAGGTGGTCCCAAAATTTGGAGACAAATTGTGTGCCTCGGTCGGATATTATAGTCTTTGGGACTCCATGCAAACGAACTATACGGGAGAGATAAAGTTTTGCTAGTCTTTGTGTGGAGCAGGTAGTCTTCACGGGAATGAAATGAGCAACCTTGGTTAGTCGGTCTGTGATGACCCATATGGCGTCATTTCCGCGTTGTGATCGGGGTAGTCCGACGATGAAGTCCATTCCTATTTCATCCCATTTCCACTCCGGTATCCTGTTTGGCTGGAGTAGCCCTGCTGGCTTTTGATGCTTGGCCTTGATGCGCTGACATGAATCGCAACAAGCAATAAATGCGGCTATATCCCTTTTCATACCGTGCCACCAAAATCTTTCCTGAATGTCTTTGTACATTTTGGTTCCTCCAGGGTGGATCGAGTATGGAGCGGTGTGGCTTTCGGTTAGGATTTGTTGCTTGAGTTCCTCAATGTTTGGTACGCAAAGTCTGTCTCCGTACCATAATATTCCTTCACTGTCTGTGACGAACTCTGAAGCCTTACCAAGGTTCATTTTCTTCTTTATACCTTCGATGCTGGGATGTCCCTGTTGAGCCTTCTTAATTTGTTCCACTAGGGTGGGTTGTATCTCCAGATTTGATACGGTGCCCTCAGAGACTAACATCATGTTGAGCCTAGCGAACTCTTGCTGAAACTCAGGCCTCAAGTTTTGCAGACCATCGTTGTCCGGGCTAGGGTTTCGACTAAGGGCATCAGCCACTACATTTGCTTTCCCTGGGTGGTAGTGAATGCCGACATCATAGTCCTTGACTAATTCCAACCAGCGTCGTTGGCGTAAATTTAGCTCTGGCTGTGTGAAAATATATTTGAGGCTCTTATGGTCCGTATATATTTCACAGCGATTTCCCAACAGAAAATGCCTCCACTCCTTGAGTGCATGTATGACTGCTGCTAGCTCCAAGTCATGTGTTGGGTAATTTTCCTCATGTTTTCACAGCTGCCTGGAGGCATACGCGACAACTTTGCCATCCTGCATTAGTACACATCCGAGGCCTTTTCGGGACGTGTCACAATATACTTCAAAACTCTTGTGTATATCTGGCACGGTCAAAACCGGTGCGGTTGTTAGCTTCTTCTTAAGTTCCTGGAAGCTTCTCTCGCATGCTTCCGTCCATACAAATTTCTTGTCTTTCTTGAGCAACTGTGTTATTGGTTTTGCCACAGTGGAGAATCCTTCAATAAATCTTCTGTAATATCCGGCCATTCCCAGGAAACTCCGCACATCTGTAACGTTGGCGGGTGGCTTCAAGTCAAGTATGGCTTTGACTTTTTCTGGGTCTACGGCCATGCCTTCTTGGTTCAATATATGGCCTAGGAAACCAACTTGTCTTAGCCAAAATTCACACTTGCTAAATTTGGCATACAACTGATGTTTCCTTAATTCTCCCAAAACAATTCTGAGGTGCTCAGCATGCTCTTCTGGTGTCCTTGAGTATACCAGAATATCGTCGATGAACACCACAACAAATTTGTCCATGAATTTCATGAACACTTTGTTCATGAGGTGGACGAAATATGCGGGGGCGTTTGTTAGACCAAAAGGCATCACTGTGAATTCGTATAATCCGTATCTGGAGGTGAATGCTGTTTTAGGGATATCTTCTGTCCGTACTTTCAATTGATGATATCCCAATCTTAAATCAATTTTTGAGAACACCTTGGCTTGTGCGAGCTGGTCAAACAAATCATTTATCCGTGGCATCGGATATTTGTTTTTGATGGTGACCATATTGAGAGCTCGATAGTCTATACACAGTCTCAGTGTCCCATCCTTTTTCTTGGTGAACAACACTGGCGAACCCCATGGTGAGGAGCTGGCTCGAATAAATCCTTTGTCCAATAATTCCTTTATCTGCTTCTTCAACTCCACCAATTCTAAGGGTGCCATTCTATAAGGTTTCTTATAGATGGGAGCGGTGCCAGGTGCTAGTTCGATGCTGAATTCTATCTCTCGGTCTGGTGGCATGCCTGACAGTTCTTCAGGAAATACGTCAGGAAACTCGCATACCACTGGAACTTTTCTCAGTTCTGAAATGTCCACTTTGTTCAGTTTTGGTTGCCGTGACCGTGGCCTTTCTTGAGATGTAACCTTTATAATCTTGCCGTGATGGTGAGTGAGAATCACGGTCCGATTGAAACAGTCAATGAATCCTTTGTTGGTGGCTAACCAGTCCATCCCTAAGATGACATCCAGTCCTCTATTTTCCAACACGATGAGGTTTGCGTGGAACGGTAGTCCTCCGAACTCAATGATCACTCCTTGGCAGTAACTCTGGGCGATTTGTTTATTTCCGGGGGATTTGATGATCATAGATTTTTCCAAGGGAAGTATCGAAAAACCATGTTGCAAAACAAAACTCTTCGAAACGAACGAATGGGAAGCTCCAGAATCAAACAAAACCGTGGCAGGTACTGTGTTGACAGGGACCGTACCGAGCACGATGTCTGGGGCATTCTGCGCTTCTTCCTTGGTCACATGGTTCAGGTGACCCTTCCTGTGGTTGTTGTTGGGATTAAAATTGTTGCGCTTGGGGGCTGGATTATTCCCACCATTGTTTGGCTTGGGGACCGAGTTCCTCGGCTTTGGGCATTGTTTAGCATAGTGCCCTTCTTCACCACAAGCATAGTAGGTGACCCCTGGACGGTACGTGAACTCCTTGTCCCTGGCATGAAACTGTCTGACGGGCCTTAGATCAGTAGTCGTGGATTTCCTTGCTTCTATCCTTGGAACCTCAGTCTTGCTTCGGTTGTTGCGAGCAAGAGTCGTCTTGTCCCTCTTTCGCTTACGGATATCTTCCAGACTACGGCGCTCATTCTCCAAGGTAATGGCCTTGTCAACCAGAGTTTTAAAATCCGGGAAGGTGTGTACAACCAGTTGGCATTTCAGTGCCGGTGCCAGGCCATCCAGGAATTTTTCCATCCTCTTGTTCTATGTCATGTGTTCGTCGTAGGCATAATGAGATAGCTGGGTAAACTGACCGTTGTATTCTGTCACTGACATGCCTCTTTGCTTGAGGTCGTCAAATTCTCTCTTCTTGATTTTTATGATGCTCCCGGGGATGTGTGCCCCACGAAAGCCTTCCTTGAACTCTTCCCAGGTGATGTTGTGTTCACCGGGATGCATGTGTAGGAAGTTTTCCCACCATGCTGCAGCTGCTCCAGTAAGGTAGTGTGGTGCATAAAGCACCTTCTCATTATCTGAGCACTGAGCAATAATCAGCTTCCTCTCGATATCACGAAGTCAATCATCGGCTTCAAGTGGCCTATCGGTATGAGCAAAAGTAGGAGGGCGAGTCTTCTGTAATTCAGACAACTTTGAGTGTGGTTGATAGGGCTCACGGTGGGTTCCCATATTGATGACGTGATTCATCATCTCTTGGTGCTATTGCTGCTTTGTTCGAAGAGACGGCATACTTGAGACAAGGCTGCTTCGCTGTCTCATTGACTGGACTGTCCCTGAGTGAAGTTGTTGCTAGTCTGTGTCCCATAAACTTCTTCTGGCTGATTGGGCATGGAGCGAGTCCACGGGCGAGACATTTTTCCAGTCTGGGGTATTATTTTGCAAAACCCATGAGAAGAACTGTGTGGCACAAGGAAAATCTTGCAAAGGCAACAATTTAAAAGACCTCAAGATTTTCAAGAAAACATAAACGATTTTGCACGGAGAAGAACTGCTTAGCATACATCTTACACGCGAAAAGCAAACACACGATACAGCACTCAGGATGTGCGTACACAATCCTGACATGTTATTTGGACTAGCATACTCCTCCGGAAAGCAGCGAACACACTAATACAAACTAGCGTACAGATAAAACACACCATACAAGCAGACATAACGCGCGACTACTTGGCGCTCTCAGTCGGAGATGGTGACGATGTCCTTCCCCTTGCCGAGGGCAAGACTCAGCGGTGCAGGAGATTCAACCTCCACCTCCTCTCTAGCTGGCTCCTGGCGCGTAACACTGCGCTGCGGTGATGGCGCGGGGGCGACAGGCGGTAGTGCGGGTGTGGCAGGCGGTGCAGCTTTGACTGGAGTAGGAGCGATGACTCGGTCGAACTCCTCAGTGGTAGGCAGACGGCGAGCAGTGGCCAAAATGGCCGGTGCATAAGAGGCTGAAGACGAGACGAAAGTCAGAGGCGGTGCTGTGAGGAGAAGCTCCTTCCTGCTGGCAGGACCGCCCCGGACTAAGTCCATGCGGGCAGCCACAAGATCGTCCACGAGGTTGTCGAAAGACACCTCCAGAGCCTTGAGATACTCCACAAGCATCTCGATGGCTTCATCTCGTTCTCCCCGATGGCAGGCAAATGCATAGTGACAGGTATATGGCACATGGCATGGGAGGTAGCGGTAGCGACGAGTCTTCATCATAGGAAGGATGTCCCGAAGACGAGCTATCGCCTCACGGGCCGCCATCTGCATGGCATGCCTCTCCGTAGGCATGGCCCTTCCCACAAAACGGAAGTGGTGAGTAGCAGAACGTCCTCCCTTGAATTGCACCACAGCTTGGTGCATAGACACGTCGTCACTGAGCTTGTGCTGGTAAAGCGTGAACTCCGGACGAGTCGCTGGCCCGATCGCGAGCTTGGTGATGGAGACGAGGAGTTTGACAAACCCCTCGGGCACGTTCGTGAACACTCGAGTCTCACAGTTGCTGCCAGCCATCTACAAAAGTAGGCAAAAATTCTGAGTAGTCAAGTCATAAATTTATGATGACCAACAGAAAATAGCTACAATTGCAAAATGCTGAAAAAGCACAAAAGACGCTAACAACCGATTAGCGATCGCACCTAGTGGCTTCCTACAGTCAGCCTGGCTCTGATACCAAGCTTGTCACGACAGGTTTTTCAATAAAATATTTATTGAGAGACCAATCCCTTTTACAGACCAGTAGAGAAGAATTCCGTCACACTAGTAGACATTATCTTGGTCACAGAAGAAAAATACCAGGAGTACTGAATATAATACAAGGTTGAGCGGGGACTGCACAACAATTTATTACATGCACGCCGATAAAACAAGACGGCGGATAGGGTGGCATAACTACTAACTCACGATAACAATGGTGGTGGAAATATCACCGCGAAGTGGGTGATATGACTCCTGAAAACTACAGCTCTTCGAGCGTCGGAGTGAGGCTCGAGGAGACTTATTGCGGGTGGCGGAAGTGTTTATAATACAAGTGACCAATATCCAGGATCGCACAGGACTGACTGGGATTCCTCTAGGCGTCGGACTCACTATCGAATTCTTCATCCAAGAGATCGCCTTTGTCAACATCTGGCCAAATCTACAAGCCAGGTGAGTACTATGAAAGTACTCGCAAGACAGTTCGGACATAAGTTATAACAAATGCAAACATGAAGCATAAGAACAGAATGACAAGTGCGTTTAGGCATAGAGACAATATTGCATGGGGAAATAACAGAGAAGTCGGGCGGTAGTCCTCCCGAAATCCCAAAATAATTACTGGGTGCCAAACGAGGGTCTGAATGACTCCTCGAGAGGAAACTGCAAGAATAGTAATACCGGTGCCAAACGAGGGTCTGAATGACTCCTCGAGAGGAAACTGCGAGAATAGTAATACCGGTGCCAAACGAGGGTCTGAATGACTCCTCGAGAGGAAACTGCAAGAATAATAATGCCGCCGTCGGGCGTCAGGGCGACGCCACATAAAGGGCTTATAACAGGAAATAAAAGGTAGAGCATGCCACAGTCAGACGTCTGAGCGACATCACATAAAGGGCTTATATCAAAAGTAAATAATCAATATGCCACAGTCGGACGTCTGAGCGACATCACATAAAGGGCTTCATAACTTAACATCTTATTAGCTCAAGAATTTAAATCATATCCAGAGAATAGTGAGGCATGAGATAAATAGCAGGGTTAGTCCATCCACAGGAGTAGCGTTCAACTAAGTCTACTACTCATGCTCACTTACCGGGAAGAAGAACATACCACGAGGACTTGACATAGATATGGATACACTGATCACGATACTTGACCATGGATACGATGACTCGGAAGGATTCGACTCTGCAGAGTTTGTACTTTAACCACAGCCAACGGATTTCAGTAGTCACGGGGACTAGTTCCGTCTACGGTGTTTTGGAAGAAACGCGTCTAACCAGTACACACCCATTCAACATTCCGAAGCCAGGAATCACCCTCGGCAACGTTCAAGAAAAACCTTGAGACGGGGAGGCTACAACCTCGCGTAGCATGGGATCAAAATTTCTATACGCGCGCTCTAAGGGGTGCCCCCCTCTCGGTCCCAACCGGAAACACCCATGCCCCCTGACCGGATGACTGGCTTTAATCCAGGGCCATGGAACCATCATCCCGGCCCCTCTGTTTGGTGTGTACACGGAAAGAGGTTACAACCTTACTAAACCGCATTCTGGCAGAAAATATGTGGTAGCACGGAAGGGGGAAGAACGATAACGTGACTCCGTCCACGTTAACGTCGGAATTTAACGGATGACGTAAGGCTGGCATGCTACAACGGTCCCACCTTACTGCCCTTCATGTCACCACATGATTAGGCCATCTCTCACCAAAGATCATCGCAACTTTGGAACGTGCGGGTAGTTGCCTCACAAGCAACGAGGTACTCACCGACACTCATATGCCACGCACAACCTCTCACGCAAACATGCAAAACACCTATCATATCAAAGGTTCAAACATGCTCCGTCACCTCTTCCGGAACCTACGGTATATCGAAAAAAGCATACTAACGTGAAAACCAACGCGTGCATAAAAGTTGTCCCAAATTTTTTTCAAATAAATCCCATAAAAAACTAGACAAAATTTTAAGACTGTCAGAAAAAGAATCACTAAAAAATCACTTTTTATTTAAAGGTTATAAGGGTTTCTGTCCAGGGACTCATCTGTAATGAAACAGAGAAGTTCCAGGGGCTTAACTGAGAAAACAGAAAACGCTTCGGAAAGAAACGCGCCAGCTCAAAGAGAAAGCGTATTTGCCCGAAGGCGCCAACAGAAAATGTTTCGTGGGAGAAGAGAATAGAGGCTGACAGGGGGGGTCCACATGTCAGGTTTAAAAAGGTCGCCGGCGCCCGAAGACTGCGGTGGTCGGCGGCGTCGAACCACGGCGAGACAGGGAGATCGGAGTGTACCAAGAGCTTCAGCGTGTCCTTCCGCGTCAATGGGTGGTGGACTCGACCGACGGAGAGCACCACGTCGACGGCGACACTTTCTCCGGCGGACGGCGGCTCAGGTGATGGTGGAGAACTCCGGTGGGTGCTGCAAACTCCGAATTGAAGCGCGGGTCAGGAGAGGGGATGCATAGGGAAGCTACTGGCAAGAGATGGGAGGAAGAGGTGCACGCACGGGAGCGAATCGAGCTGGATCCCGTGGCGGGTCGCGGCGGCCGGAGTTGAGGAAGAAAGCTCCCTCGGGGCTCTTCCAGTGGCTTGGTGTGGTCTAGGTGGAGTGCAGAGGTGGTGTGGGTTTGAGTTGAAGCTCGGGGCCTCTATTTATAGGCGGATCGAGGGGATGGCCGTGAACGGGAAATCTCCGGCGAGCGATTACGGCAAGGCAGTGGTTGAGCAGGGGGTTTGAGTGGCCAGGCAGCATCAGGGAGGTTTACTGGTGCCGTTCCACTGCTAAACTGGGTCGGGCTTGGCGTAATGGCGCCTGTCCACGGTGGGGTGGCCGCACGGGCACGATGGCAGCAGAGAGCGCGTTCCACGCCCAGCGGTTCATGACGAGAGTGGCAGCGCGTCCTGGGGAGTGGAAGACCACGCGGCGATCTCCGGTGGCTTGGGCGGCGCTGGGTGGCGCCGTCTGCGCCGCGCCTCTCTCTGGCGGCCGCAAAGCCGCCGCTGGCGTCGGTCACGGGGCGGCGCACCTCCTCCAGCACGTCGCCGACATCCGCAAACGTCCTAGCGCTCGTGCGGTGCAGGGACAAGGGGGAGGGGACGGGGAGCAAGGCGCCAACGCGGCACTGTCGAGATCGACAACAGTTTCTGAAGAAAACGACAGTAGATCACTAAACTGCATTTCTGAATCTCTGAACTTGACATTGACAATGCTCTGCAGGTGTTCGACAGAATCATTTGGCATGAAGAAAAATTTTCCTGGGGCTGGGACTTGGTGAGGTGACCTCCCAATGCACCCAGAGGCTGCCTGATTTTACTCAGAATTTTTGAAGAAGAATTTGAATGAATTTCATCAAATTTGGCAAATCTGATCCAAACTTGCAGCAAGTATAGTTTGAAAAATTTGAACTGGAGACCAGTGGATCTTCATGGATCTTGGTTGAGGGTTCAAAGGACTAGGAAGGGAAATTGGTTTGGGGGCAAAAATCAAAACATAAATGGTAGCTCCTTTGTAAATCTCCAAGGGCTAGAATAGAAGGCAGAAATTGTTTTTGCTAAGAAATAAATGGAAATAAATATATGGAGAGGTCCAACTTGCTGGATTTGAAGTAAATCATGATCCAAAGGTGAGGGAAGGCTTAGGAGAGTGGATTTGCACTAAGGCCATGGCAAGAGAGATTTGTTGAAAGGGGCAAGGAATCATTCCAAAAGCCATAGGGCATTTTCAAAAGGCATTTTTCTCAAGTGAAAAGCATTTTGGTTTGAGTCCAAATAAAAGAAAGAACCTCCAAGACCAACATCAAGTCTTGGGTGAGTCCAAATAAAACCCTTGCCATAAAAAAATATTTTGAAAGGGAGGGTTCCTTTGAAGAAAAATCTAAAACACCTCCCTCAAGTTAAATAAATTTTTTGAAAAGGCCAGATAAAATTTTGGGTGTCACACCTGTCCGATCACTTTCGATCGTAGAGACCACCCAACCAGTATCCGTCGTGGTGGTTCGGCGGCATTGGTCCTCGACCCAATTATCGACTGATTCCATCTCACATGCGTCCTCATGGACGGCAGTAGTAGCCTTAATCCGCTTTATCAGGACACCGTCCGCAAGATGGGTATCGATTCATCAAGGATCAAGCCCACTAAAACTACCTTTAAAGGAGTAATACCCGGCGTAGAGGCCTGTTGTATAGGATCCATAACGCTGGAAGAGGCCTTCGATTCACCGGATAATTTCCGTAGAGAAGACTTGATCTTCGACATCATCCCCTTCTGAAGTGACTATCATGCACTGCTTGGACGGACCGCTTTCGCCCGTTTTAATGCAGTCCCGCACTACGCTCATCTAAAGCTCAAGATGCCTGGACCACGTGGCGTTATAACAGTCAATGGAAACATGGAGGGCTCCCTCCGCACCGAGGAGCATACCGCGGCCCTCGCAGCCGACGTGCAGGGTGGCCTCTTAAGCCGAATGCTACACCAGCAGTCCAGCCCCTGGACACTGTCAAACGAGTCCGATCTACCCTGCAGAATGGAAGTCCGGCTCATCCAGAGCTAGACTAGCAACTCAGCCTCTGTCAAAGCCCCAACGTGATAGCGGCATATGTACCGTGCGTACATAACTACGCACTAAAGATACCATGGGCTAGGACGGAGGCCTACAAAAAAAATAAAGTCCACAATACGGTTCACCCTCCGTCATATCCTTCATTTTCTTCTTCTTATTTTTATTTTTCAGGTTCTTTACAACCCACATCACTTTTCGATGATACCAAGGGCCCTTGTTACAGGCCCCTCATTTATGCTTGATCGTTTATCCTCTCAAAGGATCACACACTAAGGGGACAAGCAGCGCAGACGTGCGACAGAGTATCCAAAGGATCTTAAAGATCATCCTCTCCATTTTAGGACATGTATACTGATTTCCCTTGTGCCTGGCATGTAAAATAGCCCAGAGGCTTATCACATCCTTTGTAAAACTACGTTTTGACATATCAATCAGACTATAATGGAAAAAGTTTTGCCCAACCTTTTCCGGTATTGGCTTATTTCTTAATCTGTTTTCCTCCTTCACGTCAGATTGACGTATACACCCCGGTACGACTTAAATCGCCAGGGGCTTTTTTCAGCCGTATAAATTTTCAAAAACTAAAAAGCCCGAACACCTTTATAGCGTACATCATTGTCCCGAATATGGCATTATATGCATCGGCTCTGAATCATGTGTTTGATCAATAGTTGGGTTGCCCAGCTCCTGTGATTACCACCTTACGTTCCGTGTGTTCGGCTAAGGTAGTAAAGGGAGAACTACTACGATTGTGTTTCTGGTTCGTCCGGTCAAGCACCTCAGTAGAGAAAGCCGAAAACTGACTGTCATGATCTGGCGAGAGCTGGTCAGTGATACATCTCCAATGTATCTATAATTTTTGATTGTTCCATGCTATTATATTATCTATTTTGGATTTTTAATGGGCTTTAATATACCTTTTTATATTATTTTTGGGACTAACCAATTAACCGGAAGCCCAGTGCAAATTGCTGTTTTTTTGCCTATTTCAGTGTTTCACAAAAAAGGAATATCAAACTGAATCCAAACGGAATGAAACCTTCGAGGGGATCATTTTTGGAACAAACACAATCCAGGAGACTTGGAGTGGACGTCAAGGAAGCAACGAGGCGGCCATGAGGTAGGAGGGCGCGCCTAGGGGGGTAAGCGCGCTCCCACCCTCATGGGCCCCTCGTGGCTCCACCGACCTACTTCTTTCGCCTATATATACTTATATACACTGAAAACATCCGAGAGCACCATGAAACCCTATTTCCACCGCCGCAACCTTCTGTACCCGTGGGATCCCATGTTGGGGCCTTTTCCGGTGCTCCGCTGGAGGGGGAATCGATCATGGAGGGCTTCTAGATCAACACCATGGCCTCTCCGATGATGCGTGAGTAGTTTACCACAGACCTTCGGGTCCATAGTTATTAGCTAAATGGCTTATTCTCTCTCTTTGGATCTCAATACAAAGTTCTCCTCGATCTTCTTGGAGATCTATTCGATGTAATTCTTTTTGCCGTGTGTTTGTCGAGATCCGATGAATTGTGTGGTTATGATCAAGATTATCTATGAACAATATTTGATTCTTCTCTGAATTCTTTTATGCATGATTTAAATATCTTTGCATGTCTCTTCGAATTATCGGTTTAGTTTGGCCTACTAAATTGATCTTTCTTGCAATGGGAGAAGTGCTTAGCTTTGGGTTCAATCTTGCGGTGTCCTTTCCCAGTGATAGCAGGGGCAGCAGGGCACGTATTGTATTGTTGCCATCGAGGATAAAAAATGGGGTTTATATCATAATGCTTGAGTTTATCCCTCTACATCATGTCATCTTTCCTAATGCGTTACTCTGTTCTTATGAACTTAATACTCTAGATGCATGCTGGATAGCAGTCGATGTGTGGAGTACTAGTAGTAGATGCAGAATCGTTTCGGTCTACTTGTCACGGACATGATGCCTATGTTCATGATCATGCCAAGATATTCTCATAACAATGCGCTTTTCTATCAATTGCTCGACAATAATTTGTTCACCCACCGTAATACTTATGCTATCTTGAGAGAAGCCATTAGTGAAACCTATGGTCCCCGGTCTACTTTACATCATATAAGCTTCCAATCTACAATTATAGTTTACTATTTATTTTGCAATCTTTACTTTCCAATCTATACAACAAAAATACCAAAAATATTTATCTTATTATCTTTATCAGATCTCACTTTTGCATGTGGCCATGAAGGGATTGACAACCCCATTATTGCGTTGGTTGCAAGGTTCTTATTTGTTTGTGCAACTACGAGGGACTTGCGTGTAGTCTCCTACTGGATTGATACCTTGGTTCTAAAAAACTAAGGGAAATACTTACGCTACTTTGCTGCATCACCCTTTCTCTTCAAGGGAAAACCAACGCATGCTCAAGAGGTAGCAGTCAGCGATACGACGACTTAATAAATCTCTAGCGATTTCTGCCGTATTACACGAAGGATGGACTATCTTCCAGTCACACGCGTAAGGCAGCCAAGTTCAGATAGCCACATACGCACCAGGGGCTACCTTACAACCCCATTGTCAAACTCCCATGGCTAAGTGAGACTGGTAAAGCCGCATAGTCCGATTGCCCGGTCCGCTGCACTGACACCTCATTTACAGGCCAAGACGTTGGGTTAACGTGTGGTCACGTGCTATTCCGAACACCCCCGTAGTATCTACGTGGGGGCTGAAGCCGACGACTGGCAAACTCTCAGGGATACAAACGGCCACACAGGAGGAAAACACTTGAAGATAAACAACATAAATATATTACACATCCTTGATTTATAGTACATTGTCTGGGTAGCCCGGATACATTTACTCGAACATAATATCCTTCTATCATTGACCATCTATCAAACGGGCACCCTCAAGGACATCTTCGAAATAACGCTCCAGCTTGCGGTGGTCCTTACCTCCAGGCGGACCCACAACCGCCACGACGGCGGCCTTCATCTTTGCCCAGTGCATCTTGACACAGGCAAAGGCCATCTACGCACCTTCTATGCACGCCGACCGCTTCACTGCCTCTACTCGGGGAAAGGAGTCGCCAAGCCGCTTGACCAGGCCGAAGTAGCTGCTCAGAATGGGTCCGGTTGGCCATAGCTGGACTATGATGTCCTTGATGGCCAAACCGGACATCCTATGCAGCTTGATACGTCTCCAACGTATCTACTTTTCCAAACAGTTTTGCCCTTGTTTTGGACTCTAACTTGCATGATTTGAATGGACCTAACCCGGACTGATGTTGATTTTAGCAGAACTGCCATGGTGTTATTTTTGTGCGGAAATAAAAGTTTTCGGAATGACCTAAAAATCCACGGAGACACATTTTGGAATTAATAAAAAATACTGGCGGAAGAATCAGCATCAGGGGGCCCACACCCTGTCCACGAGGGTGCAGGGCGCTCCCCCTGCCTCATTGGCCCCCTGAGACTCCACCGACCTACGACGGGGAGAAAAAAAATCAAAGAGAAGGATTCGTCACGTTTTACGAGACGGAGCCATCTTCCTCGGGAGGGCTGATCTTGAGTCCGTTCGGGGCTCCGGAGAGGGTAATCCGTTGCCATCGTCATCATCAACCATCCTCCATCATCAATTTCATGATGCTCACCGCCGTGCGTGAGTAATCTCATCGTAGGCTTGCTGGATGGTGATGGGTTGGATGAGATTTACCATGTAAGCGAGTTAGTTTTGTTAGGGTTTGATCCCTATTATCCATTATGTTCTAAGATTGATGTTGCTATGAATTTGCTATGCTTAATGCTTGTCACTAGGGCCCGAGTGCCATGATTTCAGATCTGAACCTATTATGTTTTCATGAATATATGTGAGTGCTTGATCCTATCTTGCAAGTCAATAGTCACCTACTATGTGTTATGATCCGACAACCCTGAAGTGACAATAATCGGGACCACTCCTGGTGACGACCGTAGTTTGAGGAGTTCATGTATTCACTAAGTGTTAATGCTTTGGTCCGGTACTCTATTAAAAGGACGCCTTAATATCCCTTAGTTTCCAATAGGACCGCATTCGCACGGGAGGGTAGGACAGAAGATGTCATGCAAGTTCTTTTCCATAAGCACGTATGACTATATTCGGAATACATGCCTACATTACATTGATGAACTAGAGCTAGTTCTGTGTCACCCTATGTTATAACTGTTGCATGAGGAATCACATCCGACATAATTATCCATCATTGATCCATTGCCTACGAGCTTTTCACATATTGATCTTTGCTTAGTTACTTTTCCATTGCCACTGTTACGATTGCTACAAAAACTATTACTGTTACTTTTGCCACCGTTACCGTTACTTCCATACTACTTTGCTACTAAATATTTTGCTGCAGATATTAAGTCTTTCAGGTGTGGTTGAATTGACAACTCAACTGCTAATACTTGAGAATATTCTTTGGCTCCCCTTGTGTCGAATCAATAAATTTGGGTTGAATACTCTACCCTCGAAAATTGCTCGGATCCCCTATACTTGTGGGTTATCACAGCTCCGCCAGCTGCATCATCTGGTTGTTTAGCAGCGCTGGCCGCTCCGGCGCCAAGTACTGTGACCAGAAGAGCTTCCCGTCGCGTTCCCTTCTTGGGCCCGGAAATATTGGGCGGCATCGGCAGCACTCCTCGGGAGATCCGCAAAGGCGTCTGGAGCACTCCATATTCGATTTAGCAAAGCATATCTTTGACCGCCGAATATACTCTCTAAAAGAAAAGGCTTACCAGCCGCTATCTATTCGGCTTGCTTGATCTCCTCGAGAGCTGCCCGAGACTTCGACCGCGCCTCCTTCGCCGCCTTTAGAGCCTTGGTAAGTTCGGCCGCTTGGGCCTTGTTACTCTCCTCCAAGGACTCACACTTGTTGGAGGCATCTTGGAGCGCTTGCTCTTCTTCTGTCACCCTCGCCTCGTACTTGCGGTGGGCGACCTTTCTGGCCTCTACATCCGCAGCCGCTTTGTCTGCGGCTGCCTTGCTCGCCCTCGCCTCCTCCTTGGCTTCGGCAAGGGCACTCTTGAGGGCCTCGACCTCGGTCGCGTTGCCTACAACCATATACATAGCAACACATGGGCTCAAACTCCGAGTCTGCATTACAATTCAGGCTTATAAGGGGTCTTCTAAAAGCATACCTTCAGCCCCATCAAACCGCTTGCTAATACGGTCGATCTCATCTTCAGCCAGCTTCAGTTTCCGCTGGAGTTCGAAAA
Organism: Triticum aestivum; assembly: GCF_018294505.1. Taxonomy (NCBI): domain Eukaryota; kingdom Viridiplantae; phylum Streptophyta; class Magnoliopsida; order Poales; family Poaceae; genus Triticum; species Triticum aestivum. The sequence goes on along the minus strand of NC_057808.1, from coordinate 20,990,209 downwards.
CTTCTGTGTCCTTGGCAGAAGCCGCGAACAGTAAAGCCTGTTTATCAAAAGCAAATAAATGCGTTATCTCCGACAGACATTTGATCCTCTGTCCGGCTCCTTTTGTCAAAGAACCAAACAGAGTCTCAGGGGTTACTATCTATATACAGGCACATTTCTTCCAATGCGAAAGGCGGCTGAACATATTATATCACATACCTCAAAACCTGTTAACAGGCTAGTGAAAGCTTCTTTCAGTCCGCTTTTGACGGACTAAACCTTCTCAACTACCGTACCCATCAAGGTACGGTGCTCTTCCACGACGGAAGCACTTTGAAGTGCTTCCCTCATAATATCTGACGCCTCCGGATTAATAGAGGTTGCCGGTGGAGTCGGTGCTCCCCCCTCCCTTATAGGGGGCTCCTCGCTCGACTCCGGAGCCATGTGGGTCTCCGGAGTTGCATTCGGCTGGGGGTCGTCAGTTCCCATGGGGGATGTACCCCCCATGTTTTTGGTAGTCGAGGCATCTCCCTCTGGAGCCGTTTCCGCGGTCTTCCACACCTCTCCCAGGCCTGGAGAGGTCCTTTGAGACAACACCTCGGTGTCATCCGCGGTATGTGGCAGAGAGGCTTGCGGAGGCGTTTCGCTCTCCATCATCTCCGGCGCCAACGAGTTCCCCGAAGACGATGATTGTTGGGAGAGACCACGGGCCGGACTAAAATATATAAAATGATATGTTATCCTACAGTTTGTAAAAGGCCAGATATATGTATAGTATCTTCGAATACTTACGATTCGGCCGGGGGCTTCGGCCTGAGGCGCCACTCGGGGATGAAATGGAGATCTTCCCCTTCTTGGACGCCTCCGCCACCAGGTCCGCGGACGCCGCCCTTTTCTTCTCCCCCTTTAAGGGGAGAATTGCTCTCCTCCTCTTCCTCTTCGTCTTCATCTCCCTCATGGGAGGAGAGAGCTTTGGTGTCTTCAGACTTAATGTCCGAAGTAACTTTACGGCGAAGGCCACTTCTGGCATCCTTGCCTTTCTTCTTGGCCTTCTTCTCCGGTGCCTGGTACGGCGCCAGAACCCGCATCTTCGTTAGTAGAGGAATAACTGGGTCTTCGGGCAGCGGAGCCGGACATTTGATCCGCTCCGCCTTCTTCGTCCAGCCCTAAAGAAGAAGGGGAAGGCTTAGCATACTCCTCGAATCTACAAGTGGAGGTTATGTTTGGAAATCTGAAAACATACTGGAGTGGCTATGCGGGCGCTGTCGAGGCCGAGATCTTCGGTCGTCCCCGGCCACGACTTCTGGGCCTTGAAAGGCATTTTCCAGATTTCTTCGTGTGTCATGCCGAAGAATCGCTGCAGGGTCCGAGGGCTGGCCGGATTGAACTCCAACATATGGAGATTCCGGCGCAGGCAGGGGAGAATCCGGCAAAAAAGCATCACCTGGATCACATCGGCAAGACTGGTGTTCTTCTCTATCATACCCTTGATGCGCCTCTACAGCGTCATTACCTCGTCGGACGATGCCCAGTCCAGGCCCTTTTTAACCCATGATGTGAGCCACATTGTAGGCCCGGATTTGAACTCAGGAGTGGCGGCCCATGTGGCCTCACGAGGTTCCGTGATGTAGAACCACTCCTGTCGTCATCCCTTCACGGTCTCCACGAAGGCCCCCTGGGCCAAGTGACGTTGGGGAGCTAGCTCACCATGGCGCCGCCACACTCCGCATGTTGACCGTCGACCACTTTCGGCCTCATAGTGAAGACCTTGAGCCATAATCCAAAGTGGGGGCGAATGCGGAGAAACGCCACACACACGACGATGAACGCCGAGATGTGGAGGAAGGAATTTGGGGCTAGATTGTGGAAGTGTAGCCCGTAATAGAACATGAGCCTGCGGACAAAAGGGTGTAGAGGAAAACCTAGTCCGCGAAGAAAGTGGGGGATGAACACTACCCTCTCATTAGGCTCCGAGGTGGGGATGATATGCTTTTTGGCAGATAGCCGGTGGGCGATGTCCGCGGCCAAGTACCCCGGTTCCCGGAGTTCCTTGACGTTCTCCTCCGTGATAGAGGAGATCATCCACTTGCTCTGCGGGCCAGATCCAGACATGGTTGGGGTGTTTGGTGGGGACAAAACAGATTAGAACTTGGGCGCTAGAGGTCGAGGGCAGATGGGCTGAGGAAGGCGAAGGCGTGGGGTGAAGAGATGGATTCTTATCCTCTTATAAAGGTAGGAATATTGAGCGCCCCCTCAGGAGCCTTAAAATTTGTCTATTCCCAGGGGGTCGTGCAAACGGCACGGTTGGATTACCCAAACCCGTATTTATGAGAATCCGGCAATAAGGGGACATGATCTCTGCCTTGACAAGACGTGCCAATGATGATCGCGCCTCGAAACGCGTAGCGGGATGCTGAAGAAAGGTTCGAAATAATAATAAGGCCAGAACATAACGTCTCGCCGAAAAAGCTGTCAGTAGACATAACTTATTTTGTTTAAGTATTTTGCCCTTGTGGTTTAGGGTTGTAACTATTATACAGAGCCGGATATAGTTCTTTTGTTCATCTGGTTTGGAGTATTCGGAGGAGGAACCCGCCTTGCAATGCCGAAGAAAATTTGCGCGCCGGAGACATCGTCATTGAAGCCTGGTTCAGGGGCTACTGAGGGAGTCCAGGATTAGGGGTCCCCGGGCGCCCGGGCTATGTGACATGGGCGGGACTGATGGGCTATGAAGATACAAGATAGTAGGCCTTCCACCGTGTCCGGATGGGACTCTCCTTTGTGTGGATGGCAAGCTTGGCTTTCGGATGTAAAGATTCCTTTCTCTGTAAACCGACTCTATACAATCCTAGGCCCCTCCGGTGTCTATATAAAACGGAGGGGTTAGTCTGTAGAGGAAATCATAATCATACAGGCGAGACATCTAGGGTTTAGCCATTACGATCTCGAGGTAGATCAACTCTTGTAACCCCTATACTCATCAAAGTCAATCAAGTAGGAAGTAGGGTATTACCTCCATTAAGAGGGCCCAAACCTTAGTAAATACCATGTCCCTTGTCTCCTGTTACTTTTGATCCTCAGACGCACAGTTCGGGACCCCCTACCCGAGATCGGCCGGTTTTGACATGGACAGCTGCCGTGGTGGAGGCATGTTGTCCGCCATGCACTAATCAGGGGAAACATACACCCTTTTTTGTGTACCCCGACAGATGCCTATATTCATAATCATTGCCTTGGATATCATCATAACGTTGCGCTTTTCTATCAATTGCTCGACAGTAATTTGTTCACCCACCGCATTGTTTTCCTTCAAGAGAGAAGCCTCTAGTGAAACCTATGGCCCCCGGGTCTATTTTTCATCATATATTTTCAGATCTATAAACCCAAAAACCCAGAAATACCTTGCTGTGATTTATTTACTTTTATCCTATTTTATGTTTTAGTAATCTTTTATATCTATCTCTATCAGATCTCACCTTTGCAAGTGACCGTGAAGGGATTGACAACACATTTATCGCGTTGGGTGCAAGTGTTTCATTGTTTGTGCAGGTGCATAGATTGGGGACTTGCTTGTTTCTCCTACTGTATTCATACCTTGGTTCACAACTGAGGGAAATACTTATCTCTACTTTGTTGCATCACCCTTTCCTCTTCAAGGGAAAAACCGACACAAGCTCAAGAAGTAGCAGGTACCAGCAAGATAATTACGCGGCACGACCGGGCATTCTTGGCCCATGCCATAAGTCCGCGAGACGGGGCGACGAGACCATAGATCGTGGATCATTGATTGTCTCCACCTCCTCCCAAGAGACTAACAGGTTTGGATGCTTGATCTGAGTAGGCCTCTGGCCTTTTTGCACTAACCACCACGCGGTAATAAGTATGGGCACTCCGTGTCATATGATTCTCCCGAAAGCTCTACAGACGTCACACAATTGCGCGGCACGCGCCCGGGTGGTCTGCTTTAGCACCTGGTTTGTATAAAGAGGTAGCCATGACTGATCCTGGCCGTCCTTGTAACACGCAGGATTGCAAAGGACGATTGGCCCATGACCCCTTCACATTTAGGATGTAGACCGGTCTGTGACCTCTCTAGAGAGCCTAGCTAGGTAGGACTACGGCGTGTTAATCGGTCGAGGCCGGGCATGACCTAGAAAAGCGTGTCCGGCCAAAGCTAATCGAGCATGTTGGGTAAGTTGGTGCACCCCTGCAGGGAAGTATATCTATTTGAATAGTTGTGTCCATGGTAATGGACGCTCGGAGTTGTATCCCGATCTATACAACTAGAACTAGATATTGGAGACACTAATGGATATGATGGCTCCTGGATTGCTCTCTCGCAGGCAGTCGAGGAAGGATATCTGGGCATTGATACTACAACATACTTATTACTTATGTTATGTTAATCTACTCTCTTCTGTTGTTGCAAGATGCTAGTCTTTGATAGGCTAGGCCTTCCCTCATTCTGGCATTTCTGCAGTCCAGTCCAAAGATATAGCCCCATTCCTTTGATACCGATGCATACTTATAATAGATTTGATGTAAGTCTTGCGGGTACTTTTGAAGCAAATATGCCCTAGAGGGAATAATAAAGTTGTTATTTATATTTCCTTATATCATGATGAATGTTTATTATTCATGCTAGAATTGTATTAACCGGAAACTTAGTACATGTGTGAATACATAGACAAACAAAGTGTCACTAGTATGCCTCTACTTGACTAGCTCGTTAATCAAAGATGGTTATGTTTCCTAACCATAGACCTAAGTTGTCATTTGATGAACGGGATCACATCATTAGATAATGATGTGATTGACTTGACCCATCCGTTAGCTTAGCACTATGATCGTTTAGTTTATTGCTATTGCTTTCTTCATGACTTATACATGTTCCTATGACTATGAGATTATGCAAATCCCGAATACCGGAAGAACACTTATTGTGCTATCAAATGTCATAACGTAACTGGGTGATTATAAAGATTCCCTATAGGTGCTCCGATGGTGTTTGTTGAGTTGGCATAGATCAAGATTAGGATTTGTCACTCCGATTGTCGGAGAGGTATCTCTGGGCCATCTCGGTAATGCACATCACTATAAGCCTTGCAAGCAATGTGACTAATGAGTTAGTTGCGGGATGATGCACTATGGAACGAGTAAAGAGACTTGCCGGTAACGAGAGTGAACTAGGTATGATGATACCGACGATCGAATCTCGGGCAAGTAACATACTAATGACAAAGGGAACAACGTATGTTGTTATGTGGTTTGACCGATAAAGATCTCCGTAGAATATGTAGGAACCAATATGAGCATCCAGGTTCCGCTATTGGTTATTGACCGGCAATGAGTCCCGCTCATGTCTACATAGTTCTCGAACTCGTAGGGTCCGCACGCTTAACGTTCGAGGATGATCGCTATTATGAGTTTATGTGTTTTGATGTACCGAAGGTAGTTCGGAGTCCCCCAAGATCACAGACATGACGAGGAGTCTCGAAATGGTCGAGACATAAATGTTGATATATTGGATGAATATATTCGGACACCGGAATGGTTCCGAGGTGTATCCGGTATTTTTCGGAGTGCCGGAAGGGTTATCGGAACCACCGGAAAAGTTATGGGCCTTATTGGGCCTTAAGGGAGAGAGAGGGAGCAGCCAAGGGCTGGCCGCGCCCCCCCCATGGTCCTAGTCCGAATTGGACTAGGGGGAGGGGCGGCGCCCCCTCCTTCCTTCTCCCCCTCTCCTTCCTTCTTCTCCAAGTAGGACCAGGAAAGGGGGGGTCCAACTCCTACTAGGAGTAGGATTGCCCCCCTTGGGCGCGCCTGATACGTCCATTTTGCATCATGCTTTTATATCGATATTTCTTGCATTATGGGCTGTTATTACACGTTATGTCACAATACTTATGCCTATTATCTGTTATTTTACAAGGTTTACATGAAGAGGGAGAATGCCGACAGCTAGAATTCTGGGCTGGAAAAGGAGCAAATATTAGAGACCTATTCTGCACAGCTCCAAAAGTCCTGAAACTTCACGAAGGCATTTTTTGGAATTAATAAAGAATACTGGCGAAAGAATCAACCAGAGGGGGGCCACCCACCATCCACGAGGGACGGGGCGCCCTACCCCCTGGGCACGCCCCCTGACTCGTGGGCCCCCCTGGCAGGCCTCCGTTGCCCATCTTCTGCTATATGAAGTCTTTACTTTGAAAAAAATCATAAGCAAGCTTTCGGGACGAAACACCGCTGCCACGAGGCGGAACCTTGGCGGAATCAATCTAGAGCTCCAGTGGAGTTATTCTGCCGGGGAAACATCCCTCCGGGAGGGGGAAATCATCACCATCGTCATCACCAACGATCCTCTCATCGGGTGGGAGTCAATCTCCATCAACATCTTCACTAGCACCATCTCCTCTAAAACCCTAGTTCATCTCTTGTATCCAATCTTTGTACCAAAACCTCAGATTGGTACCTGTGGGTTGCTAGTAGTGTTGATTACTCCTTGTAGTTGATGCTAGTTGGTTTATTTGGTGGAAGATCATATGTTCAGATCCTTAATGCATATTAATACTCCTCTGATTATGAACATGAATATGATTTGTGAGTAGTTACGTTTGTTCCTGAGGACATGGGAGAAGTCTTGTTATAAGTAGTCATGTGAATTTGTATTCATTCGATATTTTGATGAGATTATGTTGTCTTTCCTCTAGTGGTGTTATGTGAACGTCGACTACATGAAACTTCACCATTGTTTGGGCCTAGAGGAAGGCATTGGGAAGTAATAAGTATATGATGGGTTGCTAGAGTGACAGAAGCTTAAACCCTAGTTTATGCGTTGCTTCGTAAGGGGCTGATTTGGATTCATATGTTTCATGCTATGGTTAGGTTTACCTTAATACTTCTTTTGTAGTTGCGGACGCTTGCAATAGGGGTTAATCATAAGTGGGATGCTTGTCCAAGGAAGGGCAGTACCCAGGAACCAGTCCACACACATATCAAATTATCAAAGTAACGAACGCGAATCATATGAACGTCATGAAAACTAGCTTGATGATAATTCCCATGTGTCCTCGGGAGCGCTTTCCTTCATATGAAAGTTCGTCCCAGGCTTCTCCTTTGCTACAAAAAGGATTGGGCCATCTTGCTGCACCTTATTTACTTTCATTACTTATTTCCTGTTACAAATTACCTTATCACAAAACTATCTGTTACCGATAATTTCAGTGCTTGCAGAGAATACCTTACTGAAAACCGCTTGTCATTTCCTTCTGCTCCTCGTTGGGTTCGACACTCTTACTTATCGAAAGGACTACGATAGATCCCCTACACTTGTGGGTGATCAGCGCCCTATAGGGCCGGCCGACCTTCCCCTTGCGCCTTTATATACGGGGGCAGGGGGCAGCCTAGAAAACACAAGTTGACAACTGTCTTAGCTGTGTGCGGTGCCCCCTCCACAGAAACACACCTCGGTCATATTGTCGTAGTTCTTAGGCGAAGCCCTGCGTCAGTAACTTCATCATCACCGTCACCATGCCATCGTACTGGCAAAACTCTCCCTCGACCTCAGTGAGGGAGTCCTGGACTAAGGGGTCCTCGGGCGTCCGGCCTGTTATCTGTTGGGCCGGACTGATGGGCTATGAAGACATGAAGGCCGAAGATTATACCCGTGTCCGGATTGGACTCTACTTGGCGTGGAAGGCAAGCTAGGCGACCGATTATGAAGATTTCCTCCTATGTAACCGACTCCATGTAACCCTAAATATCTCCCGTGTCTATATAAACCGGAGGGCATAGTCCAGATAGGACAGATTCATTACTATATACTCATAGGCTAGATTTCTAGTTTTTAGCCATTACGATCTCGTGGTAGATGATGTCTACTACGCAACCTTCTTCATGTAGACGTTGTTGGGCCTCCAAGTGCAGAGGTTTGTAGGACAGTAGCAAATTTCCCTCAAGTGGATGACCTAAGGTTTATCAATCCGTGGGAGGCGTAGGTTGAAGATGGTCTCTCTCAAACAACCCTGCAACCAAATAACAAAGAGTCTCTTGTGTCCCCAACACACCCAATACAATGTTAAGTTGTATAGGTGCACTAGTTCAGCGAAGAGATGGTGATACAAGTGCAACTTGGATGGTAGATATAGGTTTTTGTAATTTGAAAATATAAAAACAGCAAGGTAGCAAGCGATAAAAGTGAGCGTAAACGGTATTGCAATGCTAGGAAACAAGGCCTAGGGTTCAAACTTTCACTAGTGCAAGTTCTCTCAACAATAATAACATAATTGGATCATATAACTATGCCTCAACATGCAACAAAGAGTTACTCCAGAGTCACTAATAGCGGAGAACAAATGAAGAGATTATGGTAGGGTACGAAACCACCTCAAAGTTATTCTTTCTGATCGATCTATTCAAGAGTCCGTAGTAAAATAACATGAAGCTATTCTTTCCATTCGATCTATCATAGATTTCGTACTAGAATAACACCTTAAGACACAAATCAACCAAAACCCTAATGTCACCTAGATACTCCAATGTCACCTAGAGTATCCTTGGGTATGATTATACGATATGCATCACACAATCTCAGATTCATCTATTCAACCAAAACAAAGTACTTCAAAGAGTGCCCCAAAGTTTCTACCAGAGAGTCAAGACGAAAACGGGTGCCAACCCCCATGCATAAGTTCACGAGGTCATGGAACTCGCAAGTTGATCACCAAAACATACATCAAGTGGATCACGTGATATCCCATTGTCACCACAGATAGGCACATGCAAGACATACATCAAGTGTTCTCAAATCCTTAAGGACTCAATCCGATAAGATAACTTCAAAGGGAAAACTAAATCCATTACAAGAGAGTAGATGGGGAGAAACATCACAAGATCAAACTATAATAGCAAAGCTCGCGATACATCAAGATCGTACCACCTCAAGAACACGAGACAGAGAGAGAGATCAAACACATAGCTAGTGGTACATACCCTCAGCCCCGAGGGTGAACTACTCCCTCCTCATCATGGAGATCGCCGGGATGATGAAGATGGCCACTGCTGAGGGGTCCCCCTTCCGGCAGGGTGCCGGAACAGGGTCCCGATTGGTTTTTGATGGCTACAGAGGCTTGTGGCGGCGAAACTCCCGATCTATTCTATTCTCTAGAGGTTTTAGTGTTTATAGGATTTTTTGGCGTAGGTCTCACGTTAGGGGGGTCTCCGGGTTGTCCACGAGGTAGGGGCCCATGCCCAGGGGGGTGGGCGCGCCCCCCGCCCTTGTTGGCAGCCCGGGACTCTTCTGGCCCAACTATTTTGCTCTGGGGTCTTCTTTTGGTCCATGAAAAATCGTCAAAAATTGGCACGTCAATTGGACTCCGTGTGGTATTCCTTTTCTGTAAAACTCAAAAACAAGGAAAAAACAGAAACTGGCACAGGGCTCTAGGTTAATAGGTTAGTCCCAAAAATCATATAAAAGTGCATAGTAAATCTCATTAAACATCCAAGATGGATAATATAATACCATGAATACTTCATAAATTATAGATACGTTGGAGACATATCAGCATCCCCAAGCTTAATTCCTGCTCGTCCTCGAGTAGGTAAATGATAAAAGAAATAATTTATGAAGTGTGAATGTTAGCAGGTGCACAAGTTTGAGCAATGATAATTTCAATAATCTTTCCTAGCATCATCATATGTCATAACAGTAGCTCAACTCATAGAACTTTTCATGATCAAGTAACAAACTATTCACATGTTAAAGTATAGATCATAAACTTTCTTGAAAACTAACAAACTATGTTCTCAGTCATCAAACAATTGCAATTCATCTTATTTTCAGGAAGGGTCTATGTAAGAGCTTTGTTTTAGCAAATCCCACATACTCAACTATCATATAGTCTTCCATGATTGCTACCACTCAAAGCATATTTTCAGAACAAATAGCATCCATCAAACACAGAGAAAGATAGGGGCTTAATGTTTCGCCTCCCAACTTATTTATCATATAGATAATTGTCAACAATAATAATTCATGATCAAATATATTTGAATGGCCCTATATGCTTAGATCTTTCTCCACCACATGATGCTTGCGAACTAAAGAGTAGGTTGGAATGAAAAGGAATACTACTGACTCTTGCATAAAAGTAAAAGATAGGCCCTTCGCAGAAAGCAGGGATTTGCAGAGGTGCCAGAGCTCGAAGCCAAAACAGAGATGAAAATAGTTTGGAGAGGTATGCTTTGATTGTCAACATAACGACCAAGAGTTCCCAATATCCTCCATACTAGATACATTATAGGCGGTTCCCATGCAGAAAGCTAAAGTTTTTACTCTCCCCCACCAACATTCACACGCCACGGCTTGTCCGAAACAACAGGTGCCGTCCAACTATCAACATTCCTGGGGGAGTTTTGTTTAAATTATTTGCGATTTTGTTTTTGATCCTTTGATCATAGGACTGGGCATCCCAGTTACCAGCCATTTTCTCGTGAATGATGAGCGGAGTCCACTCATCTTGAGAATAACCCACCTAGCATGGAAGATACTGATAGCCCCTAGTCGCTACATGAGCGATTTGGGCATACAAAACAGATTATTTTTTGAAGGTTTAAAGTTTGGCACATGCAAATTTACTTGGAACGGCAGGTAAATACCGCATATAGGTAGATATGGTGGACACTCATGGAAGAAACTTGGTTCAAGGAATCTGGATGCACAAGCAGTGTTCCCGCTTAGTACAGATATTTTGGCTAGCAAAGGATTCTAAATAGCAAGCACAACATGTTAGAGGATCCATAACAATATAACTTCTATACAAATATACCCAAGCATAACTCATTATGTTGTCTTCCTTGTCCAACTTCAACTAATTTGCTCAGGTGTGAAAATAATTAATGGGGCTCACAATCATAGAAGATGTCCAAGATAGTATATTTATATGTGAAATCTCTCTTCCTTCAATATTCTTTCATGAAGTGTTCAAGTGACCAATACAATGTTTGCTAACCTTCAATAAATTTACCACCTCCAATTCTTACATGTGAAGGGATTACTCCCCATGGGAAAGGCATATGAAACATATATAATTTCAGATTTATGACATTCAAATCATTCAACCATTTACTCATAGGATATAAGTGAAGCACATGAGTAAATGACAAACTACTCCAAAAAGATATAAGTGAAGATCAATGAGTAGTTAAATAATTATATAGCTATGTGAAGACTCTATCTCATTTAAGAATTTCAGATCTTGGGATATTATTCAAACAACAAGCAAATCTAAAGAAAATAAAATGACGCTCCAAGCAAAACACATATCATGTGGTGAATAAAAATATAGCTCCAAGTAAAGTTACCGATGAATGAAGACGAAAGAGGGGATGCCTTCCGGGGCATCCCCAAGCTTAGACGCTTGGTTATCCTTGAATATTACCTTGGGGTTCCTTGGGCATCCCCAAGCTTAGGCTCTTTCCACTCCTTATTCCATAGTCCATCGAATCTTTACCCAAAACATGAAAACTTCACAACACAAAACATAACAGAAAACTCGTAAGCTCTGTTAGTATAAGAAAATAAATCACCACTTAGGTACTGTTGTGAACTCATTCTAAACTAATATTGGTGTTAAACCTACTGTATTCCAACTTCTCTATGATTTATAAACTATTTTACTTGCGATAGATTCATCAAAATAAGCAAACAACACATAGAAAACAGAATCTGTCAAAAGCAGAACAGTGTGTAGTAATCTGTATCAAACGTATACTTCTGAAACTCCAAAAGATATAAAATAAATTGGTCGACCTGAGGAATTTGTCTAGTAATCATCTGCAAAAAGAATCAACTAAATATCACTCTACAGTAAAAAGTTTTAGCTAATCTCGTGAGCGCTAAAGTTTCTGTTTTTTACAGCATGATCATAAAGACTTCACCCAAGTCTTCCCAAAGGTTCTACTTGGCACAAACACTAATTAAAACACAAAACCACATCTAAACAGAAGCTAGATGGATTATTTATTCCTAAACATAACCAAAAAGCAAGAAACTAAAATAAAATTGGGTTGCCTCCCAACAAGCGCTATCGTTTAACGCCCCTAGCTAGGCATGATGATTTCGATGATGCTCACAAAAAGATAAGAATTGAAACAAAAAGAGAGCATCATGAAGAATATGACTAGCACATTTACGTCTAACCCACTTCCTATGCTAGGGATTTTGTGAGCAAACAACTTATGGGAACAATAATTAACTAGCATAGGAAGGCAAAACAAGCATAACTTCAAAACTTTAAGCACATAGAGAGGAAACTTGATATTATTGCAATTCCTACAAGCATATGTTCCTCCCTCATAATAATTTTCAGTAGCATCATGAATGAATTCAACAATATAAACAGCACCTAAGGCATTCTTTTCATGATCTACTTGCATAGAAAATTTACTACTCTCCACGTAAGCAAAATTCTTCTCATTCGGAATGCGGAGAGTATCATAAGAGACTCGAATACTATAAATTGTTTCCACATTAAATGAGTAATGTTCATAAAAAGGGTCATCATAATCATGACAAGTTTAATAAATATAATCATCACTACTCTTTATAGCATAAGTTTCATCACAATAATCATCATAAGTGGCAACTTTGTTCTCATCATAATCAATTGAAACCTCTTCCGAAATAGTGGATTAATCACTAAATAAAGTCATGATCTCTCCAAATCCACTTTCATAATTATCACAATAAGATTCAACATCCTCCAAAATAGTCGGATCACTACTTCCTAAAGTTGACACTCTTCCAAAGCCACTTTCATCAATATAATCATCATAAGTAGGAGGCATGCTATCATCATTATAAATTTGCATATCAAAACTTGGGAGACTAAAAATATCATCTTCATTAAACGTAGCATCCCTAAGCTTGGGACAAACATTAATTGCAGCAAATATATTCTCAAAAACATCATCTTCATCAAACATAGCATCCCTAAGATTGGGCCTTTTCATATCATAAGCATAATCACTCTCATCATTAATAGTATGGATAGCACCAATAGTATAGCAATTATGATCATCACGATGAGTAATAGGAGCAACATCATTTGGGGGAGATACCTTTCTACCTTTGCTTCTCTGTCTTTTCTTTTTCTTCTTCACATCATGTGTGGGTTCAATCCTCTTTTTGGAGCTCCTTATTAATCAGATTGGTTGAATAGAAAGCTCCTCCTCGTTACTTGATTCATCATAAGAAATAATAGGAGGATATTGGGAAGTCTCTTCCCTTTCATTAGTATTCTCTCCATCTTCTATTTGTTTTCTTTTCTTTATGTAATTGACAATATAAGTATTTTCAATGCAATTCACCGCACAATACATATAAATTTCTTCTAGATCAATATCGAGGAATTTCTCGAGGTTATATTCTGGAATAAACATAGTTTGACGTTTCAATTCTTCATAACCCAAAAGCAGACTAAGTTCATTATGATGTGCAAGGGAAATCAAGTCATCGCAATTTTTGGACACGATTCGATCATGAAACAATTTGCATTTGATATTTAAATGACCATGTTCATTGCAAAGTTCACAAGTATGGCTAAGATATTTTAAATTTTCAGCACTAACATTTAACCTCTCTTGCAACCATTTAGTTTCTAAGTACTTGTGCCTCTTAGAAAATCTATCTTCCCTATTTGGTATGTATTTGCAAACTCTATGCACTCCACATAAATCGACATGCTTATAGGAAACATTTTCATCATGACTAGTGCAATCATCATTAGTACCATGGATATTCAAAGAGTTCATACTAACAACATTGCAATCATGCTCATCATTCAAAGATTTAGTGCCAAACATTTTATAGACTTCCTCTTCTAGCACCTTGGAACAATTTTCCTTTCCATCATGCTCACGAAAGATATTAAAAAGATGAAGCGTATGAGGCAAACTCAATTCCATTTTTTTGCCGTTTTCTTTTAAAGACTAAACTAGTGATAAAACAAGAAATAAAAAGATTCGATTGCAAGATCTAAAGATATACCTTCAAGCACTCACCTCCCTGGCAACGGGGCCAGAAAAGAGCTTGATGTCTACTACGCAACCTTCTTCTTGTAGACGTTGTTGGGCCTCAAAGTGCAGAGGTTTGTAGGACAGTAGCAAATTTCCCTCAAGTGGATGACCTAAGGTTTATCAATCCGTGGGAGGCATAGGTTGAAGATGGTCTCTCTTAAACAACCCTGCAACCAAATAACAAAGAGTCTCTTGTGTCCCCAACACACCCAATACAATGGTAAGTTGTATAGGTGCACTAGTTCGGCGAAGAGATGGTGATACAAGTGCAATATGGATGGTCGATATAGGTTTTTGTAATCTGAAAATATAAAAACAGCAAGGTAGCAAGCGATAAAAGTGAGCGTAAACGGTATTGCAATTCTAGGAAACAAGGCCTATGGTTCATACTTTCACTAGTGCAAGTTCTCTCCACAATAATAACATAATTGGATCATATAACTATCCCTCAACATGCAACAAAGAGTCACTCCAGAGTCACTAATAGAGGAGAACAAATGAAGAGATTATGGTAGGGTACGAAACCACCTGAAAGTTATTCTTTCTGATCGATCTATTCAAGAGTCCGTAGTAAAATAACATGAAGCTATTCTTTCCGTTCGATCTACCATAGATTTCGTACTAGAATAACACCTTAAGACACAAATCAACCAAAACCCAAATGTCACCTAGATACTCCAATGTCACCTCAAGTATCCGTGGGTATGATTATACGATATGCATCACACACTACTACAAAAACAGCTGTAGCCAATATGGACACTAATGGCGCACTGTACATGTGGTTCGCCATTACTAACTAGTAATGGCGCACCATGTGTTGGTGCGCCATTAGTGTGAAAATACTAATGGCGCACCACATCCACGGTGCGCCATTAGTAAAATATTTTTTATTTTTTTATTTTCAAAACTACTAATGGCGCACCAGGGGATAGTGCGCCATTACTAGTTAAACTAGTAATGGCGCACCACTCCCACGGTGCCCCATTAGTAATTATGTTCCAAAAAATTTATTTTTATTTTATTTTTTAAAGTACTAATGGCGCACCGTGGGGTGTGGTGCCCCATTACTAGTTGAACTAGTAATGGCGCACCACTCCCACGGTGCGCCATTAGTAGTTTGGCCCAAACATTCCCCCGAATGCACCCCCCCATGAAAAATCATCTACTCGAAAAGATACATCCGAATTTAACAGGGGGAACCCCGTTAAACATTTTCAAAATCCTCAAAAACCTAACAAAAAAAGATACGGGGCTTTTAAGATCTGGAGAGGGAAAAAAATTCAAAAAAATTCAAACTTACAAATGGCGCACCTGCCCATGGTGCGCCATTACTATCTTCCCGCCTTCAAAATTCAAAATAAATCAAAAAAATAAAAAAAACTTAGTAATGGCGCACCTGCCCACGGTGCGCCATTACTATGCCGTATATATGGCTGGGCGTGGTCCTCTCCTCCTTACCTCTTCATTCTTCTCCTCCACTCCACTCCACCTCTCCTCCACTCCATCTCCTCCTCTCCTCCACTCCATCTCCCCTTGTCTCCTCCACCATACTACCCTCCTCCTCTCCGGCGACCTCCTCCTCCTCTCCGGCGACC
>NC_057808.1:20927959-20974251 GCF_018294505.1 Triticum aestivum | reverse complement strand
TCCCTCCTCTCCTCCCCTCCCCTCACGGTTTCACCTACCTCCTCTCCGGTGAGCTCCTCCTCCCTCCTCTCCTCCCCTCCCCTCATGGTTTCTCCTTCCTCCTCTCCGATGCTCCGGTGAACTCCTCTCCGGCGACCTCCTCCTCCTCTCCGGTGATGTAGGCGAGCGCCTCTCCGGTGACCTCCTCCTCCTCCTCTGCGGTGACCTCGGCCCTCCTCTCCGGCAAAAGAACGTACAAGATCCAAAAACGAGAACAAAATTTGAAAAAAATATCGTGCAAAAAAACAAGCACAAAATGGGCAAAAAAATCGCGATCCAGATCCAAATTCAAAATTCAAAAATACTAATGGCGCACGGTGGGGGTTAGACGGTGCGCCACTACTATTTTCCCGCCTTCAAAATTCAAAAATACTAATGGCGCACAGTGGCCTATACTAATGGCGCACCAGTGGCCTATACTAATGGGGCACCGTGGCCTATACTAATGGCGCACCAGTAGTGCGCCATTAGTATACCAGATACTAATGGCGCACCTGTGGTGCGCCATTAGTATTTAATACTAGTGGCGTGGCACTAGTGGCGCACCAGTAGTGCGCCATTAGTAGGCAAAACTGGTGCGCCACTAGTAGGCCTTTTCCTAGTAGTGATACAATCTCAGATTCATCTAGTCGACCAACACAAAGTACTTCAAAGAGTGCCCCAAAGTTTCTACCGGAGAGTGAAGACAAAAACGTGTGCCAACCCCCTATGCATAAGTTCACGAGGTCACGGAACTCGCAAGTTGATCACCAAAACATACATCAAGTGGATCACGTGATATCCCATTGTCACCATAGATAAGCACATGCAAGACATACATCAAGTGTTCTCAAATCCTTAAAGACTCAATCCAATAAGGTAACTTCAAAGGGAAAACTCAATCCATTACAAGAGAGTAGAGGGGCAGAAACATCATAAGATCCAACTATAATAGCAAAGCTCGCGATACATCAAGATCGTACCACCTCAAGAACACGAGAGAGAGAGAGAGATCAAACACATAGCTACTGGTACATACCCTCAGCCCCGAGGGTGAACTACTCCCTCTTCGTCATGGAGATCGCCGGGATGATGAAGATGGCCACAAGTGAGGGATCCCCCCTCCGGCAGGGTGCCGGAACAGGGTCCTGATTGGTTTTTGGTGGCTACAGAGGCTTGCGGCGGCGGAACTCCCGATCTATTCTGTTCTCTGGAGGTTTCAGTATTTATAGGATTTTTTGGCGTAGGTCTCACGTCAGGGGGGTGTCCAGGTTGTCCACGAGGCAGGGGCCCATGCCCAGGGGACCCTCGTGGGCAGCCCGGGACTCTTCTGGCCCAACTCTTTTGCTCTGGGGTCTTCTTTTAGTCCATAAAAAATCGTCAAAAATTGGCACGTCAATTGGACTCCGTTTGGTATTCCTTTTCTGTAAAACTCAAAAACAAGGAAAAACAAAAACTGGCACTGGGCTCCAGGTTAATAGGTTAGTCCCAAAAATCATATAAAAGTGCATAGTAAAGCCCATTAAACATCCAAGATGGATAATATAATAGCATGAATACTTCATAAACTATAGATACGTTGGAGACGTATCAGTAGATCATCTCTTGTAACACTCATATTCATCAAGATCAATCAAGCAGGAAGTAGGGTATTACCTTCATAGAGAGGGCCCGAACCTGGGTAAACAATGTGTCCCCCGTCTCCTGTTACCATCGATCCTAGACGCACAGTTTGGGACCCCCTACCCGAGATCCGCCGGTTTTGACACCTACATTTGTGCTTTCATTGAGAGTTCCACTGTGCCGTCGACATAAGGGTCGATCGCCCCTTCAATCGTCGGTAATGCGTCGTTCGGGGAGAAACCTTTCTCCCCGGACAGATTTTTTTATTCAGCGGCTTCGTACTGCAGGCCAACTCACTTGGCCATCTGCAGCAGGTCGATAGCTACGCCCCTGGCAATCAGGTCAGATTTGGAAGCTTGAACTACGTCCCGGATATCCGTGGAGACTTGATCTTCGATGGATTTGAGACCGCGGCGATTGCTCCCCTTCTCTCCGATGAACATGACTCAAATCTAACACCGGAGCACACCCAGGAGATAGATCCTGTTGCTGCAACGGCCCCAGTACCTAAGCAGATCATCCCCTCCGAGGCCATAAAGTCCGCGGCGTTGGAGCCGCACACGGACTAGACATCCTGCAATGCTTGCGTCAATGGAACTCCGGACTCGTCTCTGGCTACATGTTCCGGATCAAGTGCGCTTGCGGACACCGAGCTGGATCGGTTATCAATTTTCGAATTTAGCGCCGCAGACATCTTCCAGCATTCGCCTTTGGGTGACGTACTAAATTCTTTGAAGAACTTGTCCTTAGAGGGTGACTCATAGCCGAACTATGTTCGGCTCGAGCTAGAAGCGGACGACGAGGAATTTTTCTTCCCACCCGCCACCCACTTCATAGCCACCGTCGACAACTTAACCGACGTGCTTGACTATGGCTCCGAAGACATCGCTGGTATGGACGACGATGCCAACAATGAGCAAGGCCAAGACCCACAATTCACTGGACGTTGGACGGCCACCTCTTCGTACGACGTGTACATGGTTGATACACCCCAAGGATCTGGCGACGACAAATAAGAGCCGGATAAAAACAAACCCTCCGAGACGCAGTCCAAGCGCCGACGCCCCTAACGCCGTTCTAAGCCTCGTCGCTCAAAGGATGGCAACACTGGCACCGGAGAAAATAGTACTCCGGGCGACGCCGAAAACAATGACCCTGTCGGCGCTGCATCCGGACAAGAGAAATATGATAACACGCAAGACAACCCTGATGAACAGGCCATATAAGATAACTCGGAGGACGATAGTTACCATCCACCCTCCGAAGAGGAGACAAGCCTCGGCAATGAAGACTTCATCGTGCCGGAGGACCCTCTGGAGCAGGAGCACTTTAAGCTTCAGCTCATAGCCACTTCAAGGAGCTTGAAAAATAAACAGCAACAGCTTCAAGCCGAACAAGACCTGCTCATCGACAAATGGACCGACGTCCTGGCAGCCGAAGAATACGACCTCAAGCGCCCAGCCAAAAGCTACCCGAAACACAGACTGCTACCTCAATTCGATGAGGAGGCACTTGAACACATATCTCCCTCGCATAATGCGGAACGACCACTGCGTGGTTGATGCAGGGCGGCCGACCGGCCACCACGCGGTCGGGATAAAGCGGCAACTGAGGCCGAATAGCAGCCTACCTCACCACCCCGAAAAAATAATGACGAAAGAGTTCGGGGTCACACATACGACCTTCGGCAGACCCTGGACAATAAAGCAGGACATACAAGATCGATCTACGGATCGCGCGGACGTGCCTCAAGGCACGACGATGGCCACCTATTCAGACGTAACAAACCTAACCACGCTCGGGCCGAATGCCACAGACGGACTCCATCAGAGCTACGCGACGACGCGGCCAGGTCTAGAGGTGCCGCACACCCTCTCTGCTTCATGGACAAGGTACTGGATCACAAATTCCCCGAGGGATTCAAGCCCATCAATATCGAATCATACGACGGCACAACCGATCCCGCAGTGTGGATCGAGGATTTCATCCTCCACATCCACATGGCTCGAGGAGATGACCTCCATGCCATTAAATACCTCCCACTCAAGCTCAAAGGGCCAGCTCGGCACTGGCTTAACAGCCTGCCTGAAAATTCTATCAGCAGCTGGGAGGACTTGGAGGAAGCTTTCCTAGACAACTTCCAAGGAACATATGTCCGGCCACCAGAGGCCGATGATCTAAGCCACATAGTTCAACAACCTGGAGTATCAGCCAGAAAATTCTGGACTAGGTTCCTAACCGAAAAGAACCAGATCGTTGACTGTCCAGATGCCGAGGCCTTGGCAGCCTTCAAACACAGCATCCGGGACGAATGGCTAGCACGCCACCTTGGCCAAGAAAAGCCGAAGTCCATGGCAGCCCTCACGACACTCATGACCTGCTTTTGCGCGGGAGAGGACAGTTGGCTGGCCCGTAGTAACAACACGGCCAGCGAGACAGGCCCCTCGGAGGCCAAGAATAGCACTGGCAAGCTCCAGCGCAACAGACACAAACGTCGAAGCAATGACAACAACACCGATGACGCAATAGTCAACACCGGATTCACTGGCTCCAAGTCCGGCCAGCGGAAGAAGCCCTATAAAAGAAATAATGAAGGACCTTCCAGCCTGGACCGCATACTCGACCGTCCGTGCCAGATACACGGCATCCCGGACAAGCAAGCCAATCATACCAACAGGGATTGTTGGGGTTTCAAGCAGGTTGGCAAGTTAAATGCCAAAAACAAAGAAAAGGGATCACAAAGTGAGGACGAGGACGAAGAGCCCCGGCAGCCGAACACTGGGGGCAGAAGAAGTTTCCCCCTCAAGTCAAAATAGTGAACATGATATACGCTACACACATCCCCAAAAGGGAGCGTAAGCGTGCACTCAGGGACGTCTACGCGGTAGAGCCAGTCGCCCCCAAATTCAATCCATGGTTGTCATTTCCGATCACCTTTGATCGTCGAGACCACCCAACCAGTATCCGTCATGGCGGTTCGGCCGCATTGGTCCTCGACCCAATCATCGACGGATTTCACCTAACACAAGTCCTAATGGACGGTGGTAGCAGCCTCAACCTGCTCTATCAAGACACAGTTCGGAAGATGGGCATTGACCCCTCATGAATAAAACCAACAAAGACTACCTTCAAAGGAGTCATACCAGGCGTCGAGGCCCGTTGTACGGGCTCAATCACGCTGGAAGTTGTGTTTGGTTCTCTAGAAAATTTCCGAAGCAAGGAGTTAATCTTCGACATCGTCCCATTCCGCAGCGGCTACCACACACTGCTCGGACGAACAGTGTTTGCTAGATTCAACGCAGTGCCACACTACGCTTATCTCAAGATCAAGATGCCCGGTCCACGCGGTGTCATAACAGTCAATGGCAACACGGAACGCTCCCTCCGAACAGAGGAGCACACCGCCGCCCTAGCAGCAGAGGTACAGAGCGGCCTTCTCAAATAGCACCATAGTGCGGCTGCCGAGCCCCTGGACAGCGTCAAATAGTTCCGAACTACACTACAGCAGGACAGTAAGGGTCGTCAAGAGCTCGACTAGCAATTCGGCCTTCGTCCCAGTCCCGATGAAGCAGTGGCATTCGTACCACGCGTACATAATTACGCACTCGAAATTCCATGGACATCGATGGAGGCACATGCTAACCCGGGATCTACAGTTCGGCTAGACCGACCCCGGACATACTTTTTCCTTTCTGTTTCAGGTTCCTTTTCCCGCGAGCATGATCACCAGCCCCTTCGAAGGATCGGCATACAAGAGGGGCATGCAGCATAGGTGCGTAGGGTAACCTCCATACGTTCTTCTTCACGGTATTTTTACTTATTGTCCAGGACCCGCACACTACTCCTTCTTGATCCCGACATGCTAAATAGTCCGGCTGCTTATTGCACTACTTGTATAAGATACACCTTGACGTATCCATTCAGTTATAAAAAAATGATTTGCGGCCCAGTTTCTGTGGTTTTCGCTTCTTACTTCATTTTATTTCGATCTGCTTATCAGCTACATTGGTACTCTTTTGTACGTTCCATATTCGCGAGGGACTGCTTATCGCCCCATAACACGGCAAGAAAGTCCGAACACTTCTTGTATACAAGTTCGGCACCCTGAATTTAGCATTATATGCATTGGCTCCGAATCATGTCTTTGGTCAATAGTTGGGTTGCCCGGCTCCTGTGCTTGCTACCCTACGTTCCGCTCTATCGGCTAGGGTAGTAAAGGGAGAACTACTGCGATTGTGCCCTGGCCCTGACCGGATGAGCACCTCAGTAGAGAAAGCCGAAAACTGACTATCATGATACGGCGAGAGCCGGTCAGCTGTTCGGGGGTTACAAAATCGCTTGAGATTTTGTCCGTGTCACGCGAAGGGTCGGCACTTCCCGATCAGATGCTGACAGCACCCTGGCTTGGACCAGGGGCTACGCACTTGCTTAATTATAAAACTCCTATGGCTAAGTGAGGGCGTTTAAGCCGTATAGTCTGATTGCCTTGTTCATTGCGCTAAACAACTCCTTCAAGGACCATATAGTTGGATCAAGATTGTTTAGATCCCATCCCGAACACCTCCGTACTAATTACGTGAGGGCAAAAGCCGATGACTGGCCAACCCTCAGATTGCATATAACACGGCCGCACAGGAGGAAACAATTTAAAGCATAACGAAATTACATTACAAAACAAGCTTTGTCTTTATAATACAAGGCAACGGACAACATGAATGTATTCATTCGAAAATAATGTCCTTCGAACATTGAGCCACCACAAGTCGAGACCCTTCTATGACATCCGCAAAATATTTCTCGGGTGTGCGGCGCTCCTTGCCCTCCGGCGGCCCGCTGGCAACTTCAACAGCGTTCATCTTCGCCCACCACATCTTGCAGCGAGCAAAGGCCACGCGGGCACCTTCAATACAGGCAGAGCGCTTGACGATGTCCAACTGCGGACAGGCTTCCATTAGGCGCCTCACGAGTCCGAAGTAGCTGCCGGGGATAGCTTCAGCTGGCCATAGCCGGATTGTCAAATCCTTCATGGCTAGTTCGGCCACCCGGTGCAGCTCCACTAGCTGCTTCAGCTGATCGGTGAATGACACGGGATGCTCTGGCGCCGCATACTGCACCCAGAATAGCTTCTCCGTAGAA
The DNA here is from genome assembly GCF_018294505.1 of Triticum aestivum. Classification (NCBI taxonomy): domain Eukaryota; kingdom Viridiplantae; phylum Streptophyta; class Magnoliopsida; order Poales; family Poaceae; genus Triticum; species Triticum aestivum. Next base: position 20,967,474 of record NC_057808.1, on the reverse strand, counting down.
CCTCCTCCTTCGGCTCAGTAGAAATCTGCAGCGTCTGATACGCTGTGTGGTTGATCCACAAAAGCTCCTGGGGAACTCCGAACCCGGGTTAGTAAAAGGTACTGCCTCTCCGCATACTTGCTTTGCATCTTAAAAGCCTTACCCGCCATGATTTTCTTGGCTTCCTGGGTCTCCTGGATGACGGCCTGGGCCTCATTCCACGCGGTCTCCGCGCCCTGACGAGCCTTGGTGAGTTCGGCCTCCTGAGCCGACGCATCATTCTCCAAGGCCTCACATTTTTTCACTGCATCTTGGAGCTCCTGCTGGATTTCCTTGACACGGGCCTCGAGCTTCTTACGGGCGGCTTGCTGCTGGACAGCCTTCTCCTCGGCCTCGCCCAGGGCCTCGACCTCGGTCGCGACTCCTGCATACATTTCGACATTACGGTCAATACACAGCGTCTCCGCTTTCCAAACACACAGCAAGCCATTACTTACCTTGCTTCTCCTGCAGCCGCACTCTAACCTCGCCGAGCTCGTTCTCGGTCCGCTCCAGCCTTTGCCTCAGTTCAGAGACTTCGGCAGCATGTGAGGTCGCGGCCAACAGCGACGCCTGCTCTTGCACACATATTACGTTAGTCTCCTTCACTAGAGGATTGATCCTCTGTCCGGTTCCTCTTTCCGAGCACCGGACAGTGTCTCAGGGGCTACTAACTATATGGGGTTTTTTGTCTGTTATTTACCTCGAAACCAGTCAATAGGTTGCTGTAGGCTTCGTTCATTCCACTCTTGGCGGACTGAACCTTCTCGATCACCGTGCTCATAAGAACACGGTGCTCGTCCATAACGGAGGCGCCTCGTAGCGCCTCCATCAGGTTATCCGGCGCCCCTGGATGGACAGGGGCCACCGGCGGAAACGGTGCACCCCCTCCTTCAAAGGAGGCTGCCCGCCCGACTCCAGAGCCATATGGGTCTCCGGAATCGTATCCGGCTGAGGGCCAAGCTGGATGCGGCCCTCTTCGCCACTCTCCATGGGGATCGTCTCCTCCATGTGTCCGGCAGTGGAGGCTTCGCCTCGTGGCGCCTCCCGGACAGTGTCGTGGGTTCCTCCCCGGCTTGGATCGGCCCTCCGGGACAGCGCCTCGGCGTCGTCCCCGGCCCCGGGGGAGTAAGCAGGTGGTGGCGACGGGCTCGCCATCTCCGAGGGAGCCAACGAACTTCCAGACGAGGATCGCTGGATTAGGTCGCGGGCGGGACTGCAATGGTACAGCTAACTACATCAAGATAATGGAGAGAAAAGGCTGGATGTGCGCATAAATAAGCCATGTCGCTTACGATGCGGCCTGGGGCTTTGTGCGGGGGCGTCGTTCCGGACTACTGTCAACGTCCCACGCAGTGTTGGCCGCCGGAACGCCCTTCCCCTGTTTAGGCGCCTCCGCCTCCAGATGCGTCGGAGCCGCCCTCTTCTTCTTCCTCTCCTTAGGGGGAGGATTGTTTTCTTCTTCCTCCTCTCCCCTGTCATTGTCCTCAGCGATAGAGGAATGAGTTTCGTCGTCTTCAGACGCCGCGTCCGAAGTACCCTTACTACGGAGGCCGCTCTTGGCCCCCTTTGCATTCTTGGCCTTCTTCTCCGGCGCCGGTACTAGCATCTCCGCCAACCGCGGGATGACGGGTTCTTCGGGATAGTAGCATTGTCCCTTCTCGATTTTTCTCTCATTTTTTTGGGCCTTCTCTTTTTTTATTTGGCCTTTCTCTTTTTTTTTCTCACATGGGACAATGCTCTAATAATGAAGATCATCACACTTCTATTTACTTACAACTCAAAAATTACAACTCCATACTAGAAAAAAATATGACTCTATATGCGTGCCTCCGGCGGTGTACCGGGATGCGTAATGAATCAAGATGACATGTATGAAAAAATTAAGGATGGTGGCTTTGCCACAAATACGATGTCAACTACATGATCATGCAAGGCAATATGACAATGATGGAGCGTGTCATAATAAACGGAACGGTGGAAAGTTGCATGGAAATATATCTCGGAATGGCTATGGAAATGCCATAATAGGTAGGTATGGTGACTGTTTTGAGGAAGGTAAATGGTGGGTTTATGGTACCGGCGAAAGTTGCGCGGTACTAGAGAGGCTAGCAATGGTGGAAGGCTGAGAGTGCGTATAATCCATGGACTCAACATTAGTCATAAAGAACTCACATACTCACTGCAAAAATCTACAAGTCATCAAAAACCAAGCACTACGCGCATGCTCCTAGGGGGATAGATTGGTAAAAAAAGACCATCACTTTTCCCCGACCGCCACTCATAAGGAAGACAATCGAAGAAACACCTCATTGCTTCAAATTTGTTACACAACGGTTACCATACGTGCATGCTATGGGACTTGCAAACCTCAACACAAGTATTTCTCAAATTCACTAGCATGACTCTAATATCACCATCCTCATGTCTCAAAACAATCATCAACTATCAAACTTCTCATAGCATTCAATGCACTTTATATGAAAGTTTTAATTATACCCATCTTGGATGCCCATCATATTAGGACTAGTTTTATAACCAAAGAAAATTACCATGCTGTTCTAAAAGGCTCTCAAAATAATATAAGTGAAGCGTACGAGAGATCAATAATTTCTATAAAATAAAACCACCACCATGCTCTAAAAAGATACACTACTAGGAAAAGGCCTACTAGTGGCGCACCAGTTTTGCCTACTAATGACGCACTACTGGTGCGCCACTAGTACTAAATACTAATGGCGCACCACTGGTGTGCCATTAGTATCTGGTAATTTTTTTTCGTTTTTTTCTTAATCTCAGGTCGCTATGGCTTAATCTCAAGTCAAATCGCACTCTGTGGTCAGACTTCCCGGAAGGTCACCCATCCTCACACTACTGCAGCCCGAGCACGCTTAACTTCGCAGTTCTATCCAACCCCAGCAGCAGCTCACTTCCCCAGCAGCAGCTCACTTCACAGGCACTTGTTGATATATCTATCATATCAATCGTATTAAACTTTGTTGATGTATAGGACTTTGTTCATGTTCATGAGTATGATGAAATTTTTAAAAAATATTTCAAACTTCCCGGTCATATTACGTATCATATTTTGAAAAAAAATTCCAATATTTTTTCGAAACCAATTTATTTTTTCTGTTACTAGTGGAAGCCCCGTCACACATTTCACTGTTTGAGTTTGAAACTATTGTTTTAAAAAACAATAATTATTTAGTAACACTAATATTTCTTGAATAATTAGTTTGACCACAGTTTGACCATAGTTTGACCAGATTTGACCAAAATTCAAAAAAACTGAAATAAGTATTTAGTAACACTAATATTCTAGAATAATTAGTTTGACCACAGTTTGACCAGATTTGACCAAGTTTGAAATTTTTTCCATTTTTCCACTCTAGATCTTAAAAGCCCCGTAACTTTTTTCTGTTAGGTTTTTGAGGATTTTGAAAATGTTTAATGGGGTTACCCCCATTAAATTCGGATGTAACTTTTCGAGTAGATGATTTTTCATATATAAAACTTTTTAATCCGAGTTCCTATGCAAAAGTTATGCCCATTTTACAAATTCCAGAGAGATTTTGCAAATAAAGTCGAAATTTATATTTGTAAATTTTCCCAACAAGTAGACCACATATCACATGGGAAACTTATTTTCTTTTATTTTTTTAAACTGAAAAGGCGGTCCACACGGGGGGTGCATTCGGTGGAATTTTTGGGCCAAGTTAGTAATGGCGCACCGTGGGAGTGGTGCGCCATTACTAGTTCAATAATGGCGCACCACACACATGGTGCGCCATTACTAGTTTTGAAAAAAAAATTGAAAAAAAATTACTAGTGGCGCACTGTGGATGTGGTGCGCCATTACTAGTTTAAGTAGTAATGGCGCTCTATCCACTAGTGCGCCATTACTAGTTTTGAACAAAAAAATTGAAAAAAAATTACTATTGGCGCACCGTGGATGTGGTGCGCCATTACTAGTTTAACTAGGAATGGCGCACTATCCACTGGTGGGCCATTACTTGTTTTGAAAAAAATTGAAAAAAATTACTAGTGGCGCACCGTGGATGTGGTGCGCCATTACTAGTTTAACTAGTAATGGCGCACTATCCATTGGTGCGGCATTACTAGTTTTGAAAAAAAATGAAATTTTTTGTTTCCTAGTAGTGGCGCACCACATGTCTGGTGTGCCATTAGTGGCCTTTTCCTAGTAGTGATATAAGTATAGCAGTAGAGCAAAATTATCTAGCTCAAAAGATATAAGTGAAGCAGATAGAGTATTTTAATAAATTCCGATTCATGCGTGTCTCTCGCAAAAGGTGTGTACAGAAAGGATGATTGTGGTAAAATAAAAAGCAAAGACTCAAATCATACAGGACGCTCCAAGCAAAACACATATCATGTGGTGAATAAAAATATAGTCTCAAGTAATGTTACCGATAGACGAAGACGAAAGAGGGGATGCCTTCCGGGGCATCCCCAAGCTTAGGCTTTTGGTTGTCCTTGAATTTTACCTTGGGGTGCCTTGGGCATCCCCAAGCTTAAGCTCTTGCCACTCCTTATTCCATAATCCATCAAATCTTTACCCAAAAACTTGAAAACTTCACAACACAAAACTCAACAGAAAATCTCATGAGCTGCGTTAGTATAAGAAAATAAACCACCACTTTAATGTACTGTAATGAACTCATTATTTATTTATATTGGTGTTAAACCTACTATATTCCAACTCCTCTATGGTTTATATACCCCGACACTACTCATACATTCATCAAAATAAGCAAACAACACACGGAAAACAGAATCTGTCAAAACAGAACAGTCTGTAGCAATCCGACTAAATTGAATACTTCTGGTACTCCAAAAATTCTACCAAATTAGGGCAACCAGGGAAATTTGTATATTAATCTACTGCAAAAAGAATCAGGGCAAAATCTCTTTTCTGTGATTTATCAAAATTATTTTCATGAGCACAAAGTTTCTGTCTTTTTCGGCAAGATCAAACAACTATCATCCAAGAAGATCCTAAAGGCTTTACTTGGCACAAACACTAATTAAAAGATAAAAAAATACAAACATAACAGTAGCATGATGAATTATTTATTACTAAACAGGAACAAAAGGTAAAGAACAAAAATAAAATTGGGTTGCCTCCCAACAAGCGCTATCGTTTAACGCCCCTAGCTAGGCATAAAAACAAAAATAGATCTAGGTATTGGAATCTTCGGCATTTATCTTTTTAATGTGGTTATGCTCGGATCCGGGAGGTTCCTTACGTTTCCCTTCATACTCAGAGATCTTTATATCTAGATCATCCAACCGCTTATTGCAAAGAGTGATCAACATATTCATGCGGTGCAGGTTCCCACTAAAATTTTTGAGAGGTTCAAGAGATTTTTGCAAAATTTTAGTTACTTCACATATTTTCTCAAAAACTTGGGTTCCTTCTTGAGTATGATGAAGTCCCTTTTGTGGGGGTAGTACTCCTACTATTCCCTCTATAATCTCATACGCAATACTCGGATCAATTCAATAAAACTCCCTTTAGCGGCAAAATCCAAGAGTTGTCTATGGGACATGGTTAGCCCAACATAAAAATTATGAAGTAAAATCTTGAAATCTCCCACTGTACATCAATTACGGTAGGATTCTATCATCCTGTACCAAGCATCTTTTAGGTTTTCACCTTGTCTTTGTTTGAAGTGAAGAACTTCAAAATCGGGAGACAAAGGAAGGCTAGCCATGATTGCACAACAAACGATCTAACACACGAACGCAGAAGAAGCAAGCGAAAAGAGACGAATGGAAAAGGGGAGAAGAAAAGGGCAAAGGTTTTCGAAAATTGTTTTAGAAGTGGGGGAGAGCAAAACGAGAGGCGAATGGCAAATAATGTAATGCGAGGGAGAAGAGTTTATGATGGGTACTTGGTATGTCTTAACTTGGCATAGATCTCCCCGGCAACGGCGCCAGAAATCCTTCTTGCTACCTCTTGAGCATGCATTGGTTTTTCCTTGAAGAGGAAAGGGTGATGCAGCAAAGTAGCGTAAGTATTTCCCTTAGATTTTGAGAACAAAGGTATCAATCCAGTAGGACAAAACGCGCAAGTCACCTAGTGCCTGCGCAAACAATCAAGAACCTTGCAACCAACGCGATAAAGGGGTTGTCAATCCCTTCACGGCCACTCGCAACAATAGTAAAGTAAATATTTTTGGTATTTTTGTTGTATATATTGGAAAGTAAAGGTTGCAAAATAGTAAACGAGATGCGATGTAAATAAAAGAGATGCCATAGAATAAGAAAGAGACCCGGGGGCCATAGGTTTCACTAGTGGCTTCTCTCAAGATAGCATGTATTACGGTGGGTGAACAAATTACTACCGAGCAATTGATAGAAAAGTGCATAATTATGAAGACATCTAAGGCAATGATCATGAATATAGGCGTCACGTCCGTGTCAAGTAGACCGAAACGATTCTGCATCTACTACTATTACTCCACACATCGACAGCTATCCAGCATGCATCTAGAGTATTATGTTCATAAGAACAGAGTAACGCATTAGGCAAGATGACATGATGTAGAGGGATAAACTCAAACAATATGATATAAACCACATCTTTTTATCCTCGATGGCAACAATACAATACGTGCCTTGCCGCCCCTACTGTCTCTGGGAAAGGACACCGCAAAATTGAACCCAAAGCTAAGCACTTCTCCCATTGCAAGAAAGATCAATCTAGTAGGCCAAACTAAACCGATAATTCGAAGAGACTTGCAAAGATATCAAATCATGCATATAAGAATTCAGAGAATAACCAAGTAATATTCATAGATAATCAAGTTCATAAATCCACAATTCATCGGATATTGGCAAACACACCGCAAAAGAGTATTACATCGAATAGATCTCCAAGAACATCAAGGAGAACTTTGTATTGAGGATCAAAGAGAGAGAAGAAGCCATCTAGCTAATAACTATGGACCCGAAGGTCTGTGGTAAACTACTCACGCTTCATCGGAGAGGCTATGGTGTTGATGTAGAAGCCCTCCGTGATCGATTCCCCCTTGGCAGATCGCCAGAAAAGGCCCTAAGATGGGATCTCACGGGTACAGAAGGTTGCGGCGGTGGAAAAGTGGTTTCGTGGCTCCCCCTGATGTTTTTAGGGTATAAGAGTATATATAGGCGAAGGAAGTACGTCGGTGGAGCTACGAGGGTCCCATGAGGGTGGGGGTGCGCCTACCCCCCTGGGCGCGCCCTCCTGCCTCGTGGCCGCCTCGTAGTGTTCCAGGCTTCAACTCCAAGTCTTCTAGTTTGCTTTCGGTCCAAGAAAGATCATCACGAAGGTTTCATTCCGTTTGGATTCCGTTTGATATTCCTTTTCTGCGAAACACTAAAATAGGCAAAAAAACAAAAACTGGCACTGGGCCTCCGGTTAATAGGTTAGTCCCAAAAAAAATATAAAAGAGCATATTAAAGCCCATTAAACATCCAAAACAGATAATATAATAGCATGGAACAATAAAAATATTATAGATACGTTGGAGACGTATCAGTGATCAAGTCAAGGATGGAGACATAGAAATTTGCAAGATACATACGGATCTGAATGTTGCAGACCGACCCGTTGACTAAGCCTCTCTCACGAGCAAAACATGATCAGCACCAAGACTCCATGGGTGTTAGAATCATTACTGTGTAATCTAGATTATTGACTCTAGTGCAAGTGGGAGACCGAAGGAAATATGCCCTAGAGGCAATAATAAAGTTGTTATTTGTATTTCCTTCTATCATGATGAATGTTTGTTATTCATGCTAGAAGTGTATTAACCGGAAACTTAGTACATCTGTGAATACATAGACAAACAGAGTGTCACTAGTATGCCTCTACCTGACTAGCTCGTTAATCAAAGATGGTTAAGTTTCCTAACCATAGACCTAAGTTGTCATTTGTTGAACGGGATAACACCATTAGACAATGATGTGATTGACTTGACCCATCCGTTAGCTTAGCACTATGATCGTTTAGTTTATTGCTATTGCTTTCTTCATGACTTATACATGTTCCTATGACTATGAGATTATGCAACTCCCGAATACCAGAAGAACACTTAGTGTGCTATCAAACGTCACAACATAACTGGGTGATTATAAAGATTCTCTATAGGTGCTCCGATGGTGTTTGTTGAGTTGGCATGGATCAAGATTAGGATTTGTCACTCCGATTGTCGGAGAGGTATCTCTGGGCCATCTCGGTAATGCACATCACTTTAAGCCTTGCAAGCAATGTGACTAATGAGTTAGTTGCGGGATGATGCACTACGGAATGAGTAAAGAGACTTGCCGGCAACAAGAGTGAACTAGGTATGATGATACCGACGATCGAATCTGGGGCAAGTAACATACCGATGACAAAGGGAACAATGTATGTTGTTATGCGGTTTGACCGATAAAGATCTCCGTAGAATATGTAGGAACCAATATGAGCATCCAGGTTCCGCTATTGGTTACTGATCGGCGATGAGTCTCGGTCATGTCTACATAGTTCTCGAACTCGTAGGGTCCACACGCTTAACGTTCGATGATGATCGGTATTATGAGTTTATGTGTTTTGATGTACCGAAGGTAGTTCGGAGTCCCCCGAGATCACAGACATGACGAGGAGTCTCGAAATGGTCGAGACATAAATATTGATATATTGGATGAATATACTCGGACACCGGAATGGTTCCGAGGTGTATCGGGCATTTATCGGAGTGCCGGAAGGGTTATCGGAACCACCGGGGAAGTTATGGGCCTTATTGGGCCTTAAGGGAGAGAGAGGGAGCTGCCAAGGGCTGGCCGCACCCTCCCCCATGGGCCTAGTCTGAATTGGAGTAGGGGGATGGGTGACGCCCCCTCCTTCCTTCTCCTCCCCCTCTCCTTCCTTCTTCGCCAAGTAGGACTAGGAAAGGGGGGGCCCAACTCCTACTAGGAGTAGGATTGCCCCCCTTGGGCGCGCCTGATACGTCCATTTTGCATCATGCTTTTATATCGATATTTATTGCATTATGGGCTGTTATTACACGTTATTTCACAATACTTATGCCTATTCTCTCTTATTTTACAAGGTTTACATGAAGAGGAAGAATGCCGGCAGCTAGAATTCTCGGCTCGAAAAGGAGCAAATATTAGAGACCTATTCGGCATAGCTCCAAAAGTCCTGAAACTTCACGGAGGCATTTTTTGGAATTAATAAAAAATACTGGCGAAAGAATCAACTAGAGGGGGGCCACCGACCATCCACGAGGGTGGGGGGCGCGCCCTACCCCTTGGGCACTCCCCCTGCCTCGTGGGCCCCCTGGCAGGCCTCCGATGCCCATCTTCTGCTATATGAAGTCTTTTACCCTGAAAAAAATCATAAGCAAGCTTTCGGGACGAAACACCGCCGCCACGAGGCGGAACCTTGGCGGAATCAATCTAATGCTCCGGCGGAGTTGTTCTGCCGGGGAAACATCCCTCCGGGAGGGGGAAATCATCACCATCGTCATCACCAACGATCCTCTCATCTGGAGGGGGTCCATCTCCATCAACATATTCACCAGCACCATCTCCTCTAAAACATAGTTCATCTCTTGTATCCAATCTTTGTACCAAAACCTCAGATTGGTACCCGTGGGTTGCTAGTAGTGTTGATTACTCCTTGTAGTTGATGCTAGTTGGTTTATTTGGTGGAAGATCATATGTTCAGATCCTTAATGCATATTAATACCCCTATGATTATGAACATGAATATGATTTGTGAGTAGTTGCATTTGTTCCTGAGGACATGGGAGAAGTCTTGTTATAAGTAGTCATGTGAATTTGGTATCCGTTCGATATTTTGATGAGATGTATGTTGTCTTTCCTCTAGTGGTGTTATGTGAACGTCGACTACATGACACTTCACCATTGTTTGGGCCTAGAGGAAGGCATTGGGAAGTAATAAGTAGATGATGGGTTTCTAGAGTGAGAGAAGCTTAAACCCTAGTTTATGTGTTGCTTCGTAAGGGGCTGATTTGGATTCATATGTTCATGCTATGGTTAGGTTTACCTTAATACTTCTTTTGTAGTTGCGGACGCTTGCAATAGGGGTTAATCATAAGTGGGATGCTTGTCCAAGGAAGGGCAGTACCCAAGCACCAGTCCACCCAAATATCAAATTATCAAAGTAACGAACGCGAATCATAAGAACGTGATGAAAACTAGCTTTACGATAATTCCCATGTGTCCTCGAGAGCGCTTTCCTTCATATAAGAGTTTGCCCAGGCTTGTCCTTTGCTCCAAAAAGGATTGGGCGATCTTGCTGCACCTTATTTACTTTCATTACTTGTTACCTATTACAAATTACCTTATCACAAAACTATCTGTTACGGATAATTTCAGTGCTTGCAGAGAATACCTTACTGAAAACCGCTTGTCATTTCCTTCTGCTCCTCGTTGGGTTCGACACTCTTCCTTATCGAAAGGACTACGATAGATCCCCTACACTTGTGGGTCATCAGCGCCCTATAGGGCCGGCTGGCCTTCCCCTTGCTCCTTTATATACGGGGGCAGGGGGCACCCAAGAACACACAAGTTCACAAATTTTTCAGCTGTGTGCGGTGCCCCCCTCCACAGAAACACACCTCGGTCATATTTTCGTAGTGCTTAGGCGAAGCCCTGCGTCGGTAACTTCACCATCACCGTCACGACGTAGTCGTGCTAGCGAAACTCTCCCTCGACCTCAGCTGGATCTAGAGTTCGAGGGACGTCACCGAGCTGAACGTGTGCAGATCACGGAGGTGCCGTGCGTTCGGTACTTGATCGGTTGGATCGCGAAGACGTTCGACTACATCAACCGCGTTGCTTAACGGTAACACTTTCGGTCTACGAGGGTACGTAGACACACTCTCCCCGCTCATTGCTAGGCTTCTCCTAGATAGATCTTGTGTGATCGTAGGATTTTTTTTGAAATACTACGTTCCCCAACAACTTTGGATGAGTACTCATGGTTGCTTTGCTACCTCTTTTCCCCTATACCCGATTGATGCGATCAGATGAAGGATCCCATGAGCCAGCTGATCCGGCTGATGACTACTACTACCCCGACGGAGCCTACTACTACGTGGAGTTCATTGGCGACCAGGAGTAGTTTAGGAGGCTCCCAGGCAGGAGGTCTGCGCCTTTTCGATCCATGTTGTCTTGTTTTGTTAGCCTTCCTAAGGCAAACTTGTTTTATCTTATGTCTGTACTCAGATATTATTGCTTCCACTGACTTGTGTTCTTGTAGCTTATGCATTTGAGCCCTCGAGGCCCCTGTCTTGTAATATAAAGCTTTTATGAGTTTAATTTGTGTTTAGAGTTGTGTTGTGATATCTTCCCGTGAGTCTCTCATCTTGATCGCTCGCATTTGCGTGTATGATTAGTACACGATCGAGTCGGGAGCGTCACACCTTGCCAGCCTACTGTCGACGCCACCATGGTGCCAAACAACGCCAACATCCAGCATGTATCCATCCACACGTGCCTGTCCCCGAAATTCTACAGCGCCATGCCACCGAGATCCGCTGTCGGCTTCGCGTTAGATGTAACACTGTCCCTCCTCTTGTCCACTTGTCTGAGTAAATGGCCACGGGTAGCCTAATCGACTCCCCCTGGCTCTTTGAAAAATTATCAGGCCATTCGAGCATTCATGTATCCAAAGCATGGGGCCGCCTTCCTCCGGCCGGCTATCCCCAGGGCCGACTCCCAGAAGGCGACCTGGCCTCAAAAACCTTCCTGAAGAAAGCTACGAGATGGCCGACTCCAGGAAGCCGGCCCCAAGAGGACCGACTCCCAGAAGCCGGCCATGAAGAGAGCCGACTCCCAGAAGCCGGCCAAGACTGCACCCACCAAGACTGCATCCACATAACAGTGATAAGACGGGGCGTGGCCGCAGTACAGCCCACTACCCCCGAATCCCGGAACGGGCATGGCCACAGGGCGCCGTACGGGTCAGCCATCCCCTGCCTGGCGCGGCACTGTTGCCATGTTGACCTCAACGTCACCCACGACAGGCGCCTGTACGACCCGCGCGCAGCGGGCCCCTTTAGCCAGAGAGACGCTCGAAGGCGGCCCGGCCTCCCCTAGTCGGCCGGGGGCGTAGCCGGCTTCGAATAGCCGGCTACCTCCCTCCCTCGAAACATGTGCCTCATTAAGGAGACAAGACGAGGCGAGGCTACAGTGAGAGCCCACAAGGCGGCGGCACTGTAGCCACGCTTACCTCGACAAAGTCCTCGTCATCAGGGGCGAGGCAACAGTAACCAGCCGCCGACAAGGCCCCCAAGCGGTGGGGCCGGCCTGTCGGCCAAGAGGCCGGCAGCCGGCGGGACCCACCAGTAGGCGGGCCCCAATGGCCGGCGAAGAAGCCGGCGAGCACAGACGCTGACGGCTAGGACCCGCGCCCAGCCGGATTACCATTGTACCCCTGGGGGGTAGGCCTATATAAACCCCCCGGGACACCCATGCAAAGGGTTGATCTCACATAGTTTCACACACCACATAGAGAGAAAAAGGAGAGCTAGCCTTGCTCTTCTTCTTCCCCTTGCCAAACAGCTCAAGGAGCACTTGTAGCTACTTGTGTTGATCTAGTGATCATGCGGAGACCCCGCAGAGCAGGACTAGGAGTGTTATCCACACGGAGAGCCCCGAACCTGGGTAAGATCCACCGGCGTGCATGTCTTCGCCTTATCCCGTTTCCAGGCACCGACGATGTCTTACTGGCTCCCACAATGATAAGCCACCCGTTGGCATATGTCGCACCTACCACCCGACATTTGGCGCCCACTGTGGGGCCAGGTACACCGTTGTCTGGAAACCTATTCTGGACGGGAACCCTTTTCCTCCCCCGCGAGCGTAGCCAGCCTGCTACGCCCGATGGTGCTTGCCCTGACGCGCTGCAAGGCGTCGACGACCCCTGCGCAGCGAGCTGCCTCGCCGACCTTCTTGGCGAGACTCGCATCTCCGACGAGCCCACTTCCGACGCAGGCACAGACTACCCGGAGAGCCACCTCGTCAGCCTCCTCGACCAGCTTCACGTCTCCAGCGAGCTTGCTGTGGACTTGGAGTCGGTCGGCTCCACCGACCCGATGCTTGTCGACTCCGACACAGCATCTCTTGAGGCCTTCCCCACCGACATGGTGATCTTCGACGACCCTCTCCCTCGAGCCGACAGTGGCAGCAGCGCTGTCACTGAGGTGCTGGTCATCAGCCACGGAGCCGACTCGGGTGGGAACGCCCGCGACGCCCTACAAGCGGCGCTGCACGACCTGTCCGTCCCCATCCCGGTCGATGCCGACGCCGAGACTCTGGTGGCACGCCGCCTCTCCCTCATCGCGGAGGGCCAGAAGATAGCCTCCATGAGACACCTCACTGAGGCTCACCAGCGCGAAGTCGACCGCGCCGCCTTTGGTACGCCGCCTCATGGCGGGCCGAGCCGAGCCAGCCTCGTCAAGAAGCGCAGCGTGGCCATCGCCAGCATGCTGGGGGCAGACCGCCCAGTCTACGCCACGCCGCTCGAGAACCTGCGCGCCGCTCAGGCGACCACAGAAGAGCTGAATGGGCTGGGGGCTGATGAGCTCCCCTACATGACAAGGCGCATCTAGCAGCTGATCGACGCGGCAGCAGAACGGCATGAAGCCGGCGCCCGCGCTGAGAGTCCTCCCCCACGCCGAGAACACGCCGCGACATCCCGGTCGCCGACTGCGAGCGGCGCCCGCATGTGGAAAGACAAGGAGTCGGCTGCTAGCCGCAGCCGAACTCGAATCACCATTGAGCGCGACGCAGAAGGCCGCCCCCGAGTGGTGGAACGACAAGGAAATCCGCCTCCCCCCGCCTCGTGGGGAGAGATATCCCACCCCGCCGCCTGTCACGCATCCGACTCTCGGTGGCCGACTAGGCCACCGTGAAGGAGTCGGCGAGAATGATGCCCGCTACCGGATCGACCGCCTAGCGCGATCCCTGGCGTTAGAAGAAGAAGACGATGTCGTCCCGCCTTGCTTCGGCCCCCGCATCTGCGACGAGCCCTTCCCCAAAGGGTTCTCACTCCCCAGAGACACGCCCAAGTACAACGGCTTCGTCAAGCCGGAAGATTGGCTGATCGACTACTCTACCGCCGTCAGCATAGCGAACGGCAATTGGCGCGTTGCCGTGAAGTACGTCCCTCTCATGCTTCAAGACACGGCGCGCACCTGGCTGAACAGCCTCAAGCCCTACAGCGTCAACAGCTGGCTAGACTTCACGGAAGTCTTCGTCCGCAACTTCACCAGCACATACAAGCGGCCTCCCAAGCCCCGCCAGCTCTCCTTGTGCGTCCAAGGGCCCAGCAAATCGACTCGCGACTACCTCACGTGGTGGGCCGAGCTCCGCAACTCCTGCGAGGGGGTGCACAAGGTTCAAGCCATAGAATACTTCACCGCAGGGTGCCGAGAGGGCACCCTCCTCAAGCACCGACTCCTCTGCGACGAGCCGACTACCCTCGATGAGCTGCTGGTCATAGCAGACAAGTATGCCACGGCCGACTCCTCGATGAAGACCGTGCTCCGAGTGGACGCCTCTAGAAAGGTGCTCGCTCCGGCTCCCAAGACGTCGGCTGGCGACTCCAACCGACGCCCCTACCAGAACGACCACAAGCGCAAGGCCCCTATGCCGCCTTCCACCAGTCGGTAGGTGGCCACTGTCGAAGACGAGCAGCCGGAAGAGCGGCCCGCTCCCAAGAAGAAGGGCGGCAGGCCGGCTTGGCAGCCGGCCTTCTCCTACGAGCAAACTCTCGATGCCCCCAGCAAGTTCCACAGCGGCGCGAAGCCGTCCAACCACACGCCCCGGAAGTGCCATTGGCTCACGCGGATCTCCAAGGGCGAGGGGCTGGCGCCGCCTCCGCCTCCCGGCCCGCCGCCTCCAGCCCCCCAGGAGCCGGCTGCTCGACCAGCAGTCGGAGTTCCCAGATGAGCACGCCGCCTACGTCGTTTTCACGAGCCAGGTTGAAGATAAGCGCAGTCAGCGCCGACAGCACCAAGAGGTCAATGCAGTCGCCTCCAGCAACCCCGAGTTCATGCATTGGTCTGAAAGGCCTATCAGTTGGAGCCGGGCCGATCACCCAGAGGTGATGCCGTCTCCCGGCTCCTACGCATTGGTGTTGGACGTCACCCTCGCGACGGAGAGGCGAGCTGCCCAATTCTCCCGCGTGCTGATTGATGGTGGAAGCAGTATCAACATACTTTACCGCGACACCATGGAGAAGTTGAACCTCAAGGCGACGCAGCTCATGCCAAGCCCGACTGTGTTCCATGGCATCGTACCCGGCCTGTCCTGTTCCCCAATCGGCAAGATCAAGATGGATGTTCTCTTCGGAGACAAGGATCACTTTCGCCGAGAAGCGATCTGGTTAGAAGTAGTGGACCTAGAAAGCCCTTACCACGCCTTGCTTGGCCGACCTGCCCTGGCCAACTTCATGTCCGTGCCC
Source organism: Triticum aestivum (assembly GCF_018294505.1). Lineage (NCBI taxonomy): Eukaryota > Viridiplantae > Streptophyta > Magnoliopsida > Poales > Poaceae > Triticum > Triticum aestivum. The sequence goes on along the minus strand of NC_057808.1, from coordinate 20,951,966 downwards.
CACTACGCCTACCTCAAGATGAAGATGCCGAGTTCAAAGGGGATCATCACTGTAGCCGGCGACTACAAGAAGTCCATCGAGTGCGCTGCAGCCAGCAGCCGACTGGCAGAGTCCCTCGTGGTTGCAGAAGAGAAGAAGATGCTGGAGCGAGTTGTGGCCATGGACGGCAAGCAGCCGGCCCTGTCCCCCAACCCCAAGGAATATGATGATCAGGGCTCCTTCCAGCCGGCCAAGGAGACGAAGAAGATACCTGTGGACCCGGAGAACCCGGAGAGGTTTGCTATCTTTGGTGCAAACCTGGACAGTAAATAGGAAGGCGAGCTCGTCGACTTCCTCCGTGAGAATCGAGACATCTTTGCATGGTCCCCAAAGGACATGCCGGGTGTTCCGAAGGATTTCGCCGAGCACAAGCAACACGTCCGAGCGGACGCGAAACCAGTCAAGCAGCCTCTCCGCCGACTGTCGGAGGAGAAGAGAAGAATCGTAGGAGAAGAGATAGCCCGGCTCTTGGCTGCCGGCTTCATCATGGAGGTGTTTTTCCCAGAGTGGCTTGCCAACCCGGTCTTGGTGTTGAAGAAGAACACCAAATGGCGTATGTGTATAGATTACACTAGTCTCAACAAAGCCTGTCCCAAAGCTCCGTTTGCCCTACCACCGATTGATCAAGTGATAGACTCCACAGCCGGATGCGAGCTGTTGAGTTTCTTGGATGCCTACTCAGGATACCACCAGATCAAGTTGGACCCAGCCGACCGCCTGAAGACCGCCTTCATCACACCATTCGGAGCTTTCTGCTACCTGACTATGACATTCGGCTTGAGAAACGCCGGTGCCACTTTTCATCGTTGCATGTAGAAATGCCTCCTCAAGCAACTCGGCAGAAATGCCCACGTCTACGTAGACGATATCGTGGTGAAGACGGAGAAGTGCGGCACCCTGCTGGAAGACCTCAAAGAAACATTTGCCAACTTGCGCTGATTCCAGATCAAGCTCAGCCCCGAGAAATGCGTGTTCGGAGTACCAGCCGGCCAGCTTCTAGGCTTTTTGGTCTCCGTACGCGGCATTGAGTGCAACCCTGTGAAGATCAAGGCCATTGAGAGAATGGAGATTCCTACCAAGTTGCGAGATGTTCAGAAGTTCACCGGGTGCCTGGCCTCCCTAAACCACTTTATCAGCCGGCTAGGGGAGAAGGCTCTCCCCCTATACCGGCTCATGAACAAATCCACTCACTTCGAGTGGAACGACCAAGCAGACCAAGCTTTGCATGAGTTGAAGAAGATGCTAACCACTCCACCTGTCCTGGCAGCACCGACTGAGAAGGAGCCCATGCTCCTCTATATTGCTGCGACTAGCTGAGTGGTCAGTACAGTCATCGTGGTCCAGCGCCCAGAAGAAGGCCGAGCTCAATTGGTTCAGAGGCCGGTGTATTATTTAAGCGAAGTACTGTCCACCTCAAAGCAATACTACCCGCACTACCAGAAGATGTGCTATGGAGTGTACTACGCCGCCAAGAAGCTGAAGCCCTACTTTCAAGAGCATCCCATCACGGTCGTATGCACTGCCCCGCTTGCCGAGATCATAGGCAGCCGGGATGCATCCGGCCGGGTGGCTAAGTGGGCCATTGCGCTGGCTCCTTACGCGATCTTCTACCAGCCCCGCACCGCCATCAAGTCCTAAGCGTTGGCCGACTTCCTTGTCGGCTGGGCCGAGACCCAGTACCTACCACCGGCTCCCGACTCCACTCATTGGCGGATGCACTTCGACGGGTCCAAGATGCGCACCGGCTTGGGAGCCGGCATCGTCCTCACCTCTCCCAAAGGCGACAAGCTCAGATACACATTGCAAATCCATTTTGCCGCCTCCAAACATGTGGCTGAGTACGAGGTGCTCATACACGGGCTCCGGCTAGCCAAAGAGCTCGGCATACGCCGGATCATGTGTTATGGCGACTCGGACTTGGTGGTCCAGCAGTCATCTAGCGACTGGGACGCCAAGGACGCAAACATGGCGAGCTATTGATTCCTCGTCCAGCAGATCAGTGGATACTTTCAAGGGTGCGAGTTCCTCCACGTGCCACGGGCCGACAACGACCAAGCAGATGCCCTGGCATGGATCGGCTCCACCCGACAGGCTATACCAACCGGTGTCTCTCTCTCCAGCGCCTCCTCAAACCATCTATCAAGCCGTCTCCAGAATCGGACTCTATCTGCTGGCGGCTCGGGGACTTCGACAAGCGGCCCGGGGACTGCCGTAGTCGCACCCGGCTCGGGAACTTCAGAACCCGGCCCGGGGACTGCAGCAGTCGGCCCGAGGACTGCAGTGACACAAGAGGCGGTGGCCGACTCCAACTCTCCACAACCCAACCCACCCACCCGGGTCACAGTGGCCGTACTGACAATAGAAGAAGTCACAGCTCCATCATGGGCCCAGCCCATCCTCAACTTCCTAGTCAACAGAGAGCTGCCGACTGATGAGATCTCGGCAAGACTAGTTCAATGCCGAGCCGGAGCATATGCAATAATAAACAAAGAACTTGTTAAGCGTAGCGTCACTAGAGTCTTCCAGCGTTGCATCGAGCCAGAGAAGGGCATAGCAATCCTCAAGGACATCCACCAAGGCGAATGCGGCCACCACGCAGCCTTAAGATCACTTGTCGCCAAAGCCTTCCGCCATGGTTTCTTCTGGCCGACTGCTTTGGAAGATGCCAAGGAATTAGTCAAATGCTGCCAAGGATGCCAAGTCTTCAGCTCCAAGCAACACCTGCCAACTTCTGCACTCAAGACCATCCCCCTCACCTGGCTCTTTGCCGTTTGGGGGCTGGACATGCTGGGCCCATTCAAGACAGCCCGCGGCGGCATGACACATCTGCTTGTCGCCGTGGACAAATTTACCAAGTGGATTGAAGCGAAGCCTATCAAGAAGCTGAACGGGCCGACTGTCGTGACATTCATTGCAGACATCACTACTCGGTATGGTGTACCACACAGCATCATCACCGCCAACGGCACGAATTTTGCCGAGGGAGCACTGGCACGTTTCTGCGCGACACAGGGCATCCGACTGGACTTAGCGTCCGTTGCCCTCCCGCAGTCAAATGGCCAAGTCGAGCGAGCAAACGGCCTCATCCTCTCCGGCATCAAGCCCCGTCTGGTCGTACCACTGGAGCGTTCGGCCGGCTGCTGGCTCGATGAGCTGCCGGCTGTCCTCTGGAGTCTGCGTACTACCCCGAACAAGTGAACCGGCTTCACTCCGTTCTTCCTTGTATATGGTGTCGAGGCTGTCATCCCTACTGACATCGAGTTCGACTCGCCTCGGGTCACCATGTACACGGAGGCGGAGGCGATGGAAGCGCAAGAAGACGGCGTCGACCTGCTGGAAGAAGGCCGGCTGTTAGCGCTCAGCCGGTCCGCCATCTACCAGCAGGGTTTGCGCCGTTACCACAACCGGAAGGTCAAGCCAAGATCCTTCCAAGAGGGCGATCTTGTGCTCCGGCTGATCTAGCGAACAGCCAGCCAGCACAAGCTCTCGGCCCCTTGGGAAGGCCCTTTCGTCATCAGCAAGGCCCTAGGCAACGTCTCCTACTACCTTTTTCTATTAAGTACAAGACAACGGGCCCCCCGAGGTGCACTCGGGGACTGCCCTCCTTTATCTATGCATGACAAGTGTCATACCACTACTAGGAAAGGGCCTACTAATGACGCACCTAATTTGGCCATTAATGGCGCATTAGTGGTGCGCCATTAGTGCCACGCCATTAGTATATTTTACTAATGGCGCACCACTGGTGCGCCATTAGTATCTGGTATACTAATGGCGCACCCCGGATGCGCCATTAGTATATACAACAGTGCGCCATTAGTATGCCTCCCAGGGGGCCATGCATACCCAGGTGCTTTGGAATACTAATGGCGCACAACAACAGGATGCGCCATTAGTAACTTCGGCATACTAATGGCACACTGTTTAGTGATGCGCCATTAGTATCCTTTGGCATACTAATGGCGCACTATGATGTGATGCGCCATTAGTATGAATATTAGGTTTTTTTATTTTTTTATTTTCTGTTTTTTGCACAGGTTACAAAATGTATAATTGGACAGAATATAGACAGCACACATCAACAACAGATTCATCGAATACAATAGAAGATTAGTCTCTGAATACAATTCATCATTTTAGTCTCCGAATACAATTCATCATATTAGTCTCCGAATTGAAAAGACCGAACAAAGATAGAACATTATATTACAAGTCTCGAGACCGCAAGTTTGTCTTCACATTACAAGTCGATATCGATCATCTAAACTACCATCACATAGAAGAGAGCTGCAGTCATCACGATGAGCATCATCACGATGAAACTCGTCTTCATCCGGTTCCTCCAACGCTCCCTCCCCTCTCCCGCTAGATAGCGGGCGTATCTAGATTCGGCCTCGGCCCTAGTGGCGTACCCTTTGTAAGTGTTACTGCTGAATCGGTGAACCTGTCTCCGACACTCCTCCCAGTCGTCGTAGACTCCGGGAACCTTACCCTTGTACACGACATACCACGGCATCGCTATGCAGTAGCCAAACGAAACGTTAGTACCAATTCACAGACAATACATAAGCAATATATAAGTATGCAACAGAACGATCGGAAGAGAAAAGCAAGACATTAATAGCATCGATTACATCTAAGTTGAACGACTCTCGAAACCAAAGAGACATACTACAAGTTCATTAAAGTTTAATTACAACATGAGCCAATCGATGTTTCAGAACTAGACACAGCATCATTGCTTTCGACTCGACTCAAGGGACCGGAGCGTGGATGAAGCCGCCGTCTATCGTGGGAGTCATGAAACAACGGGCGTTGTCAGCCTGCATTTGTAGGATTGTGTCGATGTCACTGTTGGACGGTTGATTTCTGAGGTAGAACTGCCCCGAGGTACGAAGGACATCTTGATGGATGATTTCCGCAAACTCCTACTGGATGCGAAAGAATTCTTGTCTGATGTCCGCGTCCTGGATTGCCGACACGCTCGCGGCCCAATCTTTGAGTCTACTCGGAAGCAGAAGTTGATGATGGTCCCGTACGATCGCCCGAATGTGATGGATGGCGTAGTAGGCACCCTTCTGACCGCCAGGCGGATGCTTGACGCAGCAGAACGTCGTATTGTGGGAGAACACGTGCTTGCCGTACTTACGAATAGGCCTGGTGAAGGTGCCTCCAGATTTGACGTAGCCGGGGAGAACATCATCAAGAACCTTCTTGACATTTGTGTAGTCTACGTTCGACTGACGGTCTGGGTCGAAATACGTGGCCATGGAATATTTGGGGCTTAGGAGGATGAGCGTGCAATGTGTGTCACTGCAGAAAACACGGAATGTTAAAAGAAAAACGATCGAAATCTAAGAATTCATATGTTACGCGGCGGTTGAGGGGAGGACTTACTCAGGAAAGTAAGGCATGAGGAAGTTATCCTTATCTTGGTTTGCCAGAATGACGCCTTCGAGGTAAGAACTCGCGACTTGCCGGTTCCCAGCGCTGCCCAAGAACTTGGCACGCATGTAGAAGGGGTCGACTATCACGATGTCCGGGGTCTTGTCGCGAATGATCCGCATCTCCATACTCAGCGAAAATAGCCGAACGAAGGTGTAGTGCAGTGGATGAAGGTTCAACATAGCATGGATGTCATCAAACCGCAGGACGATCGTACCCCCGATGGAGTTATCCACAAAGCCCTTGCCCTCTGGCACCTTGGCCGCGAAAACCGGGTATGCCACATCCTTCTCTCGGAGACGCCGCTTCTCCAAAGAAAGAACACTGTCATGCAAAATCCGCATAGCACCGGTTGCAGCATCGAGCATATTTCTCGGTAGCATCGGCCTACCCGCCACATGCACCCTCCTTGAGATATCCTGAGTTGAAGGTGGCCCGTCCTGAGCACGGATCGTACTCGGTGCCGGCTGGCCCGCACCCTTGTTAGTCTTTCTTTTGCGTGCCTTCTTCTTCTCCTGTAATGGGACCGAGTTCTGCTCACAGACCGCCTTCTTGAGTGTGTTGGGGCTGATCATATTTCGCACCTTGCCTATCTGAGGCTCGGTGAAGTCGGCAGCTGGAGGCGTCTCCTGAGAGCTGAACTGCAGACGATGCCTGTTGCAACTTGGCTTCTCCACGGTAGCAGCTAGATCGCGCACGTCTTTTGTTGGGTTGGGTTCTTGAGAAGGAGGCCCCATGAAGTCGCCATCATACCCATGATCGGCAAAGTACTGATCGACGTTGGCTAATGTATCGTCGTCGTCGTCGTTCTGATCCTGTGCCATATGCATGTTTGGATCCAGTGGCATAGGGATGTCCGGCACCGTTGCGGCGGTCTTGCCATGGGGCCGACTTGGCGCCGGCACGACTGGCGGTGTTGTCTTTGGGGTGGTGTCCCCCGCCCCCAAACGAATCTGGCTCTTCGGCCAAAGCAGGGGCCAGCTCAGGCACGCACTGAGGGTCATCACGTCATCATCGTCGGCCCCGATGGGTCGAATCAGAGGTAACAACTCGTCGCAGCCTGGCAGCACCCGAACCAGTTGAACCCTAAACAAGTTGGGTGGCATCTGGGTACCGTGGAACAAGGGGTTGCCCGGTTGAACGATTTTGCCCTTGGCGACATCAACCAACTCGGTGTTCACGAAGTGCAGGAGAGTGCACGGAACGTCGGCGGCGCCCTGCGAAAACATGTAGGGCGTTAGGGATGCCCAGTCAAAGGCAAGGAGATGAAGTCCTCGGCCGAGAGAGGCTTAATTAGTTACTGTGATGATGGCGTCGAGCTCGGCTAATGTCGAGGCACCGCCAACGGCGGGCGTGCAGATGACGGAGGGGCCGCTTGCTGCAGAGGTGCCGGCCGGCGTACACCCGGGTGCATTAAGCTCCCGTGCCGGCGTCGGAGACACCAATGGCCCCGCCATCGCGTTCTGCAAGTTGCTGGCCGTGAAGCTAGGAATCGGGGGCGGCCCCTATTGGCCGCCCGCAATCCACGCACTAATCCCCTGGATGAAGGTAGGCACAATGGCGGTGATCGTCGCTCTGAGTTGTTGTTGCACTTGCTCTTGGACAATCTCCGGAATCCGCGCCACCTGTGCCCTGAGTTCTTGAACCTCACGCGCCTGGCTTTCCGAGCTGGTCTTTTTCTCCTTTCGCCCAGCAGTGTTATAGTATGACGACCATTTTGTCGACAAGCCTTTGCCGGCCACACGACCAGCTGACGTTGGCTTACTGAGCTTATCCTTGTTCTTCATTACATTCAACACCCTATTTAGAGTGGTGTCCCAAGGGTTCCTCTTAGTCGACCCCGCGCTACTGCTTTCAGTCGCCTGCGGAAGGAATGTGAACCATTTAGAAATTTGGCTTCATTAATTAGAATGCAACCATATGGAGCTAATTACGCGGGGGTGTATTCCTTACCAGAACAAGCTCAAGCGCCCTGGTCTTCGGATCCGTGGTAAACTTCTTTGTTTTCGGGTCCTTCTTGTACCGGGCCCTGACAAAGTTCCTGGTCTGCTTGTCACCGTATTTATCGAAGAGGGGCGGTAGGCCTTGCTCGGCACGGTCCGCCTCCTCCTTGTCCCATATAGGCTCTGCCACTCTGTAACCGCCGGGACCGAGTGTGTGTTCCCCTAAGTTCAGCTCCTGCATTTCTTTCCCCCACTTACTTGATTCGGAGTTTGCGGTGCTCGAGCAAATGATCTTGAAGTCGTTGTAGTCATCTTCGGTGATCGAAGGATTTTTCTCCTTGATCTTCTCATAACTCTCACCTTTCTCGATCATTCTCTTCACATTGCTTTTCCAAGTAGACAGGGCCTTGCTCATCTCCGTGAGGGCAGCATTGTTCACTTTATTCCCTTTTGAGGCTTGTGTTTTCAAATTCAGCAGGGAACTTGTATCGTTCGTGCAGCTTCGTGAAGAGGAGGTTGCGCAAATTCCCTCGGTCAGGATGCCTCAGGTTCTCGGTGTTGATCGAGACGGTGCTCCGGAGAATGCACGCGAGCTGAAGCGAGTACCCCTTGACTATTCGTTCGGGCACCGTTGGATTCCCGTCGGAGTCCACTTCAGTAACTTCCTCCTTGAGGGTGCGGAGCACGGTCGGGAGCCGGTCCTTCCGTTGCCTCTTCGGTTGGCTGCCATCTGTGCGTGCGCCGCCATCATTAGTGGGGGCATCCTCGGCGGCACCATCAGTGGTGGCATCAGTGGGGTCATCCTCGGCGGCACCATCAGTGGTGGCATCAGTGGGGTCATCCTCGGCGGTACCATCAGTGGTCTCAGGATCGGTGGGGAAGGCGGCGTCCTCATACAAGTGAGGTTGTTCCTCCATCTCCTGGGACAGCTTCCAGAATGGCTTGACGCCCGAACCCCCGGCCTCATCGTTGTTGGCCATGTTTCTCTCTAAATAGGAACAAAGTTTGGTCCAAAAGTTGGTTATTGTTAAGGAACAAGATCATGGTCTCATCATTTAGGGTTTGTCGACACCGAGGCATCCTAAAAGCTAAGCTTTTATCATTGAGGGTTTTTCGACGACGAGGCACCCTAAAAGCCTAAGCTTTCATCATTTCGGTTTTTATCGACACCGAGGCACCCTAAAAGCCATGCATTAGTCAAAGGTACGCCGGGGCACTTGATCCTACTTAATTAACTACTAAGATACCCCGGCCCATGCATTAGTCACAACTACCCCATATGTCCTATTTTTAGCAAAGTCATGCTAAAATTCACGAAAAATTTCAGCATGACCTTTGCTGAAAATAGGACATATGGAGTACCCGAATTTGCCGGAACGGAAGTTAATCGACATTCCGGCAAACTCAAGGGCCTCTCAGGTGGACAAGGCAAAAAAGGCCTCCATCACAACATGGAAAATACATTGGCATGTGAAGAGGTGAAACAATATATGCATCTCCAAGCAGTATCATTCAACATTTTGGACAAAACACTACAAGAAACATGAGACACTGAAAACAATTGCTACCAATGAATCTACACTTCTATAACAAAATAAATCAGAAACATCTCCAAGCAGTAATGACTGAAAATATTTACTTCAGGAAATATTTACTTCAAGTTTGTCCTAGCTATATTTCAGGATGATTTTTCAGTTGCTCATGCTTTTTACAAATTGTAGCTACTATTTTTTATACCTAAACAAAATTGCCCTAGCTATATTTGCTGAAATATAGCTATTCCGAAGGTTATGCCCAACTGTATGCAAAATTGTGCCGTATGATCTACAAAAATTGGCTGAAATAACCCTATTCCGAAGGTTATGCCCAACTGTATGCAAAAACATCGCTAATTGTTGCTCCATGCTAAGATGTGGACTGTGTTCTAGCAAATTGCGATCCCTCAGTATGCCACACAAGCAAAAGAACACAGCTCTTTCAAACCTTAACATGTTTTTACACAAGACATCGCTTTGCCAAAATTTTTGGTTTAGATAATTAAATCTGATTCAATCTCTTTCATGCATTGGGCCATATGTAATACGTGGTCTTCTCTTCCTTATTATAGCTCAAACAATGACTGTCATTGCAGCAAGTGCGAAAAAAACTGCGGCTCCCCTAACCATCATTTTTCTTTTCTATACATCTTCTTGACCATCTACTACAATTGATACATCCTATCAAGAATGGTACACATCACCATATATTGCAAAGATGTACTGGTCAGCAGCAATTTTAACAAGATGTACTGGACAGCAGCAAATTGAGCAAAAAAATGTACTGGACAGCAGTATATACAGGGGGCGAGGAAGAGGGGTTGGTACCTTGGGAGAGGAGGGTGTGCTTGGCTCTGCCGCCGTGCCTGAGTAGCAAGCACCTACGCCCCTGCCTTGTTCCACTTGTATCCTGCAGATCGAGAGAGGATGAGATGAATCAGATCAGTTGCTCATGCTTTTTACAAATTGTAGCTACTGTTTTTTATACCTAAACAAAATTGCCCTAGCTATATTTGCTACTCATTTTTTATTTGCTACTGTTTTTTATACCTAAACAAAATTGCCCTAGCTATATTTGCTACTCTTTTTTAATTTGCTACTGTTTTTATACCTAAACAAAATTTCCCTAGCTATATTTCCTACTCTTTTTTTATTTGCTACTGTTTTTATACCTAATTTTTTGCTACTGTTTTTAAAATTGCTACTATTCTTTTAAAATTGCTACTGTTTTTTATACCTAAACAAAATTACCCTAGCTATATTTGCTAATATTTTTTATTTGCTACTGTTTTTATACCTAATTTTTTTGGTACTGTTTTTTTAAATTGCTACTGTTTTTGCTACTACCCTAATTTCCTAAAAGATTTCTAACTTTGCTAACTGTGCTAGATTTGCCGTAAAATTTACTGCCCTAACCCTAAAATTTGCAAACCCTACACCCTAAAATTTACAAAGGGGAAGGAGGAGGCCGGAGGGGGAGCGAGAGGTGGGGGCAGTACCTGAGGAGGCGGAGGAGGCTGGAGGGGACAAGGAGGAGGTCGGAGCGGCGCGGCGGTGGCGCGGTAGAGGAGGAGGGCGAGGACGAGGACGACGGGGCGGCGGCGTCGGGAGAGGAGAGGGGAAGGGGATCGAGGGCGACGTCGAGGGGCGAGGAGGAGGTCGGGGCAGCGGCGTCGGGAGAGGAGAGGGGAAGGGGCAGCGGCGTCGGGGCGTCGGGGCGGAGACGAGGACGACGGGGTGGCGTCGAGGCGGCGGGGCAGCGGCGTCGGGAGAGGAGAGGGGAACGGGATCGAGGGCGAGGGCGAGGGAGAGAGAGGGGATAGGTTATCTTCCAACAGGTACATCCATACTAATGGCGCACCTCACCCTGGTGCGCCATAAGTACATCCATACTAATGGCGCACCTCACCCTGGTGCGCCATTAGTATTTTTTTTATTTCTGCTCGAGCCAACAGGATATCTTCCACCTGACCTGATCCACACCAAGTTCTCTCTACTAGCTCGACTGGTCAGCAGCTAGTTCTCACACCAGGAGGTCCTGGGTTTGATTCCCAGGCTCCACAATTTTTTTATGCATTTAAAATGCTGTTTGATATTTATTTGTGTTTAAATATGTTCAAACTTGTTTAAATCATAACAGTAATATTTTTTTATAAGACAGTAATAATTTTTTAAAAAATATCATCAAACAGTAATGCCGGTGGAGCGGGGGAGGGTGCGCGGGGTGCGGGGGGCCGGTGGACCGGGGGGTGCTCGGCGGCGAGGGGGACCGGATCTGGCGAGGTGGGATAGCGATCGAGATGGAGGGGGATCGAGATCGAGTGTCCATGAAATTTAAAAATATTCATGATAGTTCAAAAAGTGCCCATGAAATACAATCGAGAAATGAAGGCTACGATTTAAATACAATCGATCTTAGCTAGCTATCTGTTCACAATCTTCTTGCCCTTCTTTTTCGCAAATGGAGTTCTTCTGTGGAACAGACGTCCTTTAGGTAGGGTGGTCCTGCTTCTTCTTGTGGTGTATGCTGCTACTTCATCATCGTCGTCATGTTCGATTCTCGGGTCGCCGTACTTGTCGAAGTCTTGCTCATTGGCTACTCCATCCATTCCGATGATCTTCCTTTTGCCTCTCCTCACGACAACACGACTGGGCTTTGACGGGTCGGTAATGAAGAAGCATTGGTCCACTTGGGAAGCCAGTACCCATGGCTCATTTTTCGCGGTGACGTTTGCGCCTGCGGTCTTGGATTTGGCTTCGGGTATAACCATGGTGGTGAAATACCGGTCTTCTTTTAGGATGCTCTTGGCCCATCTGACACGGAACATCGGGACCTTCTCTCCAGCGTAGCTCAGCTCCCAGATCTCCTCGATCCTTCCGCAGTATCTGTCCTTGTCGTTACCGGTGTAGGATTCCATCGTTACCCCAGAGTTCTGATAACCATCGCTCTTCATGTCCTTGGCCTCGGTGTAGAATGTGTAGCCGTTGATATCGTACGCCTCATAGGTCATCAGGTTGTGCTCGGCGCCCTGTGACAAGGCGAATATGAGTTGTTCTTCCGCGGAAGAATCCTCATGTAAAGGGTACGACAGAAGCTTCTGCTTGAACCAACGCGTGAAACATGAGTTGTGCTCTTTGAGTATATCTTCGTCCGTCCTCTGTTGGCCTCGGTCATTGTACGTCTTCTTAATAACGGTTTTGTGCTCTACCACCCAAGGATCGACCACGTCTATGTGTTGTAGCACGACTAGGTTTGCTCTTTCAAAGTCGGCGAGTCGACCCTCGAAGTCGACATGCATTTCGCTGTGACCCTCACGGTGACCCCATCCAGCGAGCCTGCCGAGGTGCCTGTTGACGGGCAGACCAACGGGGTTCTCGATGCCTAGATAATTCGTGCAGTAGGAGATGCACTCTTCGGTCAGAAAGCCCCTGGCTATGCTTCCCTCTGGACGTGACATGTTGCGAACGTATCCTTTGATGACACCATTCATCCTTTCGAACGGCATCATGCTGTGCAGGAACGTCGGCCCGAGTTGGATGATATCGTCCACGATATGGACCAGCAGATGCACCATAACGTCGAAGAATGCGGGCGGGAAGTACATCTCAAGCTCGCATAGTATCACCACGATCTCTTCCTGTAGCCTTCTGAGTTGCCTCACGCCAACAGACTTCCGAGAGATGACGTCAAAAAAGTTGCATAGGCCAAATAGCATTTCACGGACGTGCGCGTCCATGATCCCACAGATTGCAACCGGAAGTATCTGCGTCATCAGCATGTGACAGTCGTGAGACTTCATCCCGCTGAACTTCAGCTTCGCTAGGTCTAGGTATCTGCTTATCTTCCCCGCGTAACCGTAAGGAAGTTTTACTCCTACGAGGCAGGTGAACAACTTCTCGATCTCCTCCTGACTTAGAGTGAAGCACGCGGGAGGGCAGTCATTTCCGGTCTTCTTGGCCTTTTTGCCTTTGCGACGACTTTCCGTGTCCTGCTTCGCCTCATCATCATCATCATCATATATAGCGTGAAGCTCCTGCCTGATGCCCATTGATTTCAAGTCTGCCCTTGCTTTCGGCCCATCTTTGGTCCTCTCTGGCATGTTGAGCAGGGTACCAAGCAGACTCTCACACACGTTCTTCGTGATATGCATGACATCAAGGCTGTGAGGCACATGGTGGATCTTCCAGTACAGCAAGTCCCAGAAAACAGACCTCGTTTTCCATACCTTCAGCAGCGGCTCTGGCGCCTTTCGCTTCTTTCCCGGCTCTGGCGCCTTTTGCTTCTTTCCCGGCAGTGGGCAGTCTTTCCAATTTTTCAACAACTCGTCTATTTCCTCGCCGCTCCTCGTACGCGGGCGTCCTCGGGGTTCGGTTTCACCATCGAATAGATCCTTGCGTTTTCTCCACGGGTCATCGTCGCGAAGCCACCTTCGATGTCCCATGAACACGGTTTTCGAAGACCCGGGATCTCTATCTAGCTAGCGATACGTTGTGTCATCCATCCACCTGCCCCGCGACATATCCGTAACCGAGATAGTCGTGCACCGTCGTGAGCAGCGCGGCTCTCATAGGGAAATATTCTTTCTCTGCGGCGTCCCACGTATTGGCTGGCGTTTTCCACAGCGTGTTAAGCTCCTCTTTCAGCAGCCCCAGATACAGATTGATGTCGTTCCCTGGTTGTTTCGGTCCTTCAATTAGCATACTCATGTGAATGTACTTCCTCTTCATGCACAACCAGGGGGGAAGGTTGTACATCCACACAAACACAGGCTAGGTGCTATGTGTGCTTCTCTGGCTGCCAAACGGATTGACTCCATCGAGGCTCGCGCCCAGCACGATGTTCCTTGGATCGTTCCCAAATTCTAGGTCTTCGAAGTTCAACGCTTGCCACTGGCTCGCATCCTTAGGGTGACTCAGCATCTTGTCTTTTTTATCTATCTCCGGATCATTTGCGTCATCTTCTCGCTTCTTCTCCTCCCTATCCGCGTGCCAACGCAGGAGCTTTGCTACCTTAGGGTCCGCGAAATACCGCTGCAGACGAGGAGTGATCGGAAAGTACCACACCACTTTTCGAGGAGCTTTCTTCCTCTTCTTGTATCGAGTGACGCCGCACACCGGACATATGGTAGACTCCGCGTGCTCGTCCCGATAAATGATGCAATTGTTCATGCACACATGGTATTTCACGTGTAGTAAATCCAGAGGACACACGATTTTCTTCGCCTCCTCCAAACTGGTCGGGCAATTGTTCCCCTTGGGAAGACGTTCGTGCCAAAATGACATGTTCTCGTCGAAGCATGCGTCGGTCATTTTTTGTTTTACCTTCATCTCCAGAGCCATGAGCGTTACTTTCAGGCGGGTATCCTCGGGCCTGCATCCTTCATACAATGGAGTAACCGCGTCTAACTCAAGTTGATCCATCTTGGCTTTCTCTCGGGCGGCAGCTCTTGCGTTATCCGTCTGCTTGAGAAGCAGCTCTTGAATATGAGGGTCCTGCACCCAGCCCATCGATGGTCCAGCGTCGTCTGCTCCGCCGGCATCATCATCTTCATGATCATGCTCATCGTCTGCTCCGGCATCTTCCTCATCATCATGTCCTGCATCTTCTACATGATGACTGTGTACAGCATCACCGTCGTGATCATCTCCTGGGGATTCTTCGTCTTCTCGCCCGCCCGAGCCGCGGTGGTTGTCTTGCTGCCCTTCCTCATTTCTTGCCCGGCCCCCATGGACGACTTCGTAGTCATCTACATCACCTTTCCACCGATAGCCATCCATGAAACCACGCAAGAGCAGGTGGTCCCGCACCTGCCCGGATTCCGGGTCCGCAATAAGGCTCTTCAGCTTGCATCTTCGACACGGACATCTTATCTCCGTCTCGTTCTTTTGAAGCATCTCGGCCTTCGCGGACCTCAAAAACCTATTCACGATGCCTTCGGTCATCATGCGGACCATGGTCGCCTGCGGGGTAGAGCAAAACGATATTTTAGAACCAAGCAAAAATTGGCATGACTTTCCCTAAAAATAGGACCAAAAAGAATGCTTAATGCCAAAATTCTCGCCGAAACGGAAATGAAGCAACATTCCGGCAAAATATTGGCAACTATCGCATTTCAAATACCGGTACACCTCCAAACACAAACACATATGCAACACCACAAACATATGCAACACCACGAACATACATAGATCTAGCTAGGCCATAAAAAGTGCATGTGCACATTGTTGTAGGGAGAACAACATAAATATAGCTTCCCCCCTTACTTACCTATCAAAACAAGGTAATTTAACCACTTAAATTGAATGAATCTATGGTGGAAATGAGGTGAAAAATAGGAGGCACCCGAGACAAGGAGGAGGTGGAGAGAATGAAGTGGGGAGAAAGTGAGTGTGGGTAGGAGAGGCTGTCCAAAATATCTTGTTGCTGCCCACTTACTAATGGCGCACCAACTCTAAATGCGCCATTAGTAATCCAGGTTACTAATGGCGCACCTTCTGGTGGTGCGCCATTAGTAGTTTTGCAAAAAAAAAGTGCGCCATTACTAGTTTAAACTAGTAATGGCGCACGGTGGAAAAGTGCGCCATTAGTAGTTTTGCAAAAAAGGGAATAAAAAATATAATAGAAAAAACAACATTAGTGGTGCACTTTCCGGCAGGTGCGCCATTACTAGTTACAACTAGTAATGGCGCACTGTGTCTGGATGCGCCATTAGTATGTTTGGACAGGCGCACTAGTTAAAAAAAATTGATACTAATGGCGCACCCTGGGCCAGGTGCGCCATTACTATTTACAACTAGTAATGGTGCACTGTGTCTGGATGCGCCATTAGTATGTTTGGACAGGCGCACTAGTTAAAAAAAATTTGATACTAATGGCGCACACTGGGCCAGGTGCGCCATTAGTAGTTTCAACTCTAATGGCGTATCAGAAGGTGGTGCGCCATTAGTATATACTAATGGCGCACCGCTTGTCTGGTGCGCCATTAGTGTCAATCCCATCTATAGCCCTTTTTCTAGTAGTGTACCCATGAATGTACTATTACATTTGATTTTCTATCTGGCACCGGGTTCGACTAGTCGGCCCGGAGACTGGCCGCCTTAAGTTATATTAAAAGTTCTACCTGAAGTCAGACAAGTAGTGTGACAGCACCCGAGCCCTCTCTTGTTGTAAGTCGCAGCTCGAAGAACCGACTGCCCAACTGGCAAGAGCCAAAGGTAGGAAAGGATTCCCACACGAAAAACGGCTAAGGACTAAAGGAACTTATATAACACAAGCCGGCCTCCATCCACGCCTACCGGCTGTCAAAACAGCTGGTTGGCCGGCTTCCCAGTCACTTCGCTAAAATCCAAGAAAGCTAGAGTACTTTCCCTCCCAACCGGCCAAGCACTTCTCCAGCCACAGACTGCAGAGCAGCTGTCCGGCTGGGAAGGCGGCAACCAAGGGAGGGCGGCAAAGGAAACAGCCGAAGGATGAAAAGCAAAGAACAATGGAAAGCCAAACACATGCATGATTATATTTACACATAAGGCCTTCTACAGGTCGGCAGTCAATATAGTTCGAATACACCGCCAGTGGGTGCAACTGTGCAAACTTAACAAAATACCGTTCCAAGAGTAATAAAACAGGAAAGTAGAGGCAGCAAATTAGACTAAGGGCGCAGCAGGGGAGCCGGGTTGGTCGGTGGAGACGGCAGCGCCGGCTGGAGGAGTGGCCGGCTGGCGAGTCTCGGCTTGATCATCGCCGGCTGCAGGCGGTGCGCTTGCACGCGCCTTGTTGCTGGAGGCACGGTCAAGCTGAGGCTGACCGGCTGCTCCACCATCTGGCGCGGCATCTTCACCCTCCTCCTCCTCCTCCTCCTCGCCCTCATCGCTGGAGTCGATCTCCTCCGCCGAGTCCTTGCCATCTGCCGGGTTCAGCCCAAACCACTCCTCCGGCTGGGCAACGCCGTTGTCATCCACCTCAGGAGCAAAGGCGCCGGTGTCGGTGTAGTCGGCGATCGCCGAGGCTCGCTGGATGATAGCCGGCCGCACCAGCTCCAGCTCCGTGTCGGCCTCCTGCCGCCAGGTGGCCAGCTGGTCGAAGCTCAGCTCAGGATACCAGGCCTTGACGAACTCCAGCGCCCGCCTGGCGCCTGACCGAGCCGCAGAAGCCTTCCAGGCCTCGAAAAGGCCGGCCGCCACCTCCAGCCAGTCGGCAGTCTGACTGGTGGTGCGGGGAATCACCTCGCCGGGCCAGAGAGCGGCCAGCACCTGCGCCCCAACACGCTGAAGCCGGCGGAGCATGCGGTGAGCCGGCTGGAGGCGGGCTTGAATCGCCAGGAGCTGTTCCTCAAGCGACCGGCGAGCGTTCGACGCGATCTTGGCGCCAGCCTGCCTTTGCACCTCGTGATGGGCCTCGATGACCTAGTTGGCGGCAGTAGAGTAGCCAGGGAAGCACTCTGCACAAGAAAGAAAAAGAAAGAAGAGAAAAATACCAAGTCAGAAAGTGAACTAAACGGCAAGCGGCAACAAGGGACAAAGAAGAGGGCGGCCTACCGTCAACCAAGTCTTCGATCTGGCCGTAGCCGCTAATCAACGACTACCTCGCCTCGGCCCAGCTCGCCGCCTCCGTCTCATATTCGGCTTGGAGGGCGGCCTCGCTATCCTGCACCGCCTTCAGGGCCGCCTTGTGGCTCTCCTCCTGGTCGGCCAGCTTCTTGACCAGGCGGTCACGCTCCTGAGCCAAGGCATCAAACTCGGCTTCCTTAGCGCAAAGGGTGGCCTGAGTCCCACCCAGCTGCTCCCTCAGTTTGGCGTTGGCCGCTGCAGACATGGCAGAGAAGCAAAAAGCAATAAGAAATGAAGTCGTCAAGAAAGATCCGACCCGACTGCTCAGCAGTCGGCCCGAATCTCGGGGACTACACCCAGTGGTTGCGCTGACGCGCCCCCACGTGAGATGAAAGATGAAGCACTTACCCCGGCTCTCAGATAGATCAGCATTCTTCTGGGTCAGCTCCCGAGCCTGGGAGTTGAAGGCAGCTGCACGGAGGATGTGGTAGTCCTGCAAGTCAGGCAGAGAAGCGAATGAGAACAGGATAGCAAACAAAGCCCACTAAGAAGTTCCAAGCCGCCTGCTCAGCAACCGACTCGGAACTCGGGGACTACACCCAGTGGGTGCGCTGAAGCGCCCCCACGGAAGAAACCAATATCAAAAAGCAAAAACGGGAAGACTTACCCGAATGGCCGCCCGCGTCGTGAGGAACTCGTCATTATATTGCCTCAACGCCGCGGCCTGGGACTGAAGCCGGTTCCGGACTTCTTGCGCCACCACATTCACCACGGCCGTCCCTCCACCCGGCGTCCACCCCGAGCTGGCGCTGGCCGCTTCCACGTCCTGGGCCGATGAGCTGGAGCTCGTGGCCTTCTGCAGGTCCGGAGCCGAAGTGTCCTTCCCCGCGGGCTGGCACGATGGCGACTGGACCACCAGGTCCGTCCTTGCAGCCGGCTCGCCCCCAGCCGATTGCGCAGGCGGCACGTTAGGCCGGCTGCCTTGCGCCGCCCCAGTCGGCGAAGACGGTGACGCCTCCCTCTCCGGGACGACGACGTCGTCCTCCCTCTCCAACCCCAGCAGGTCGCCGCCGGCTCCCTCCGGCGGGGGCTCCGGGATCTCGGGCACCGCGACACGATGGGGGCTGACGAGCAAGGCCCCCTCCGCTGTCGCTGCGGCTGTAGCCTCCGCCTGGGCCTTGGCCGCCGCGTCGGCACGCACCTTCGCCTACTCCTCCTCCTGTGCCGCCTTGGCGGCAGCCGCCCTCAGCTCCTCCGCCTCCTGCTCCTCCGCCTCCCGCGCCTCCCGCGCATTTCGCTCCGTCGCCGCCTGAAGCTCGGCGCGGGGGTCCACACGTCGGGTGCTCCCGGATCCTCCCGGTGATCCAACCACGGAGGCGGCAGCAACCCGCTCAAGAGAAAGCGGACCCCTGATTTTTGAGAAAGACAAAGATTCAGGAATCAACAAGAAGAGAAGAAAGAGTATGCAAAAGAATCTACACTTACGCCGACACCGTCTATGGCTGCTTCACCACCTTGCGGAAGCGGGCTGCCTTAACAAGCCCGACGCGGCCCGGCGCTTCTGCCCGCCGCCCCGAGCAGGCGGCACGGCGGAGGAACCCGCGCCATGGCCGGATGCCGGCTGGCGGCGTGGGATGATTTCTGCCTCATCGTCATCCAGCCAGTCGTCGAAGCTGGCTCCAAGCCCGGAGCCACCTGCTTCGCCGCCTCCCGCCTCGGTGTTGTCGTCCATGGCGGCCGCCCCCAAGTCATGGTCCTCCAAGTCATGCTCCGCCCGGTCGGGGAGATATCGGCGATCCGCCCCCGACCCGACCGCAGGTCGAAGGAGAGGGCTCTACCAAGACGTACCGACTGGTCAGAGTCGGCCAAGAAAAACTCGGCGACAAAACTAAGAGAAGAAAGGATAAAGAGAGCATACCGTAGGCAGGGGATGAGCACGGGAGTACGGCTCCATGCCAAACCGCCACTCTGCGGAGAGCTTGCAGTTCGGAAGGTAATTCACCATATGAGCCACCTCGTCGTGAGGCATATCCTTGGTGCACATCCGACTCGGATCGAGTTGGCCGCTCATCTGACAGATTAGATGAGGGCGGCTTTGAAGCGAAAGCACCCGGCGCGCGACAAAGGCGGCCAGCAAGTCGGACCCAGTCAGGCCCTCCGACTGGATCATTACTCGGAGTCGGGCGACAGCCGCGGCTCCTGCCGGCGACAGCGTCATGGCCCGATAGGACCACTGGGGCCGCCTACCAGCCGGCGGGCCGGCTACGTAAGCCGGCAAGTTGACGTAGTCACCTTGCGGTGCGACGTTCCTCACGTAGAAGTACGACTTTTGCGAGTGCTTCACTGACTGTATCAGCGTGATGACGGGGAAGGGGTTGTCGGCTGCCGGCCTCCGCATCGCGATGAAGGCGCCGCTCCGAGCCGGCACGCCCTGCATGCGGGTGCGGAGCTTGGTTTGGAAGAATCCCCCCAGAGCTCGAGGGTGGGGAGAACGCCAAGAAAGCCCTCGCACAGAGTGACGAAGGCAGACAGCAGCACCACCATGTTCAGGGTGAGGTGGTGCGGCTGGAGTTGATAGAACTCGAGAAAGGAGCGGAAGAAGGCGCTCGCCGGCAGGCCGAGGCCACGCAGGAAGTGCGAGCGCAAGATTACCCGCTCGCCTTCCTCCGGCGCCGGCATGATCTCCTTCTCCGGCGCGAGACGGACCCGCACCTGGTCCTTGCCGGGCGACCGCCGCGTCTTGCGGAGGAAGTCGATGTGGTCCATATGGACGTTGGAGCCGTCCCAGTCTCCGCCGTATTGCATGGTGGTGAGAAGCTGGCGAGAAAGGATGCGGCGGTGGAGGAAGCACGGCCCCGCAGCGGCGAAGCTGCGGGGTGGTGCGAAATTTGGTGGGACGGCGCGGCGGCGAGACGCTGCTGCGATGGAAAGGAGGAGGAAGAAGATGGCGGAGAGAGGAGGAGCGTGCGAGCGCCTGCCGCTTCCCCTCCTCCCCCTACTTATAGCCTCGTGCGGCGAAGCCGAGGAGGCGAGGCGTGGGGGGAACGTGGGATTAACTGCGCCCACTCCCCCACGTCCCGCGATTATTGCACCCTAATGGCATGCGGAAACCGCCGCCGGAAGGCGTGCGGACAGCTTTGGGCCACTGAGGATCCGCGCCTGGGCCTAGGCGTAGAAGTGGTGGGCCCCCAGCCTGCGAAGACGTCCTATCGCGCGCGTGGGTTGGCAGGCTTTTTTCAGCCGGAGGATGCCACGTGGTTCGCGGGCTGCGAGCGGCCGGCCCGCAGCCCGGCGCGCGCACCAACTGACTCCCGCCTTCCGACTTTAGAAATTTCGCCAAGACGGCGCGCCCAACTGAAGCCGACTCCCAGCTGCTGGCTCGTCAAGATAAGAAGCTGACCGAGCTTCTCGACCTCCTCTCAGCCTCGAAGCCAACCCAGCTTCGGGGACTACTGTCGGAGTAAATGGCCACAGGTAGCCTAATCGACTCCCCCTGGCTCTTCGAGCCTTCAAGTATCCAAAGCATGGGGCCGCCTTCCTCCGGCCGGCTATCCCCAGGGCCGACTCCCAGAAGGCGACCCGGCCTCAAAAATCTTCCCGAAGAAAGCTACGACATGGCCGACTCCAGGAAGCCGGCCCCAAGAGGACCGACTCCTAGAAGCCGGCCATGAAGAGAGCCGACTCCCAGAAGCCGGCCAAGACTGCACCCACCAAGACTGCATCCACATAACGGTGATAAGACGGGGCGTGGCCACAGTACAACCCACTACCCCCGAATCACGGAACAGGCATGGCCACAGGGCGCCGTACGGGTCAGCCATCCCCGTCCGGCGCGGCAATGTAGCCATGTTGACCGCAACGTCACCCACGACAGGCGCCAGTACGACCCGCAGGCGGCGGGCCCCTTTAGCCAGAGAGACGCTCGAAGGCGGCCCGGCCTCCCCTAGTCGGCCGGGGGCGTAGCCGGCTTCCAATAGCCGGCTACCTCCCTCCCTCGAAAGATGTGCCTCATTAAGGAGACAAGACGAGGCGAGGCTACAGTGAGAGCCCGCAAGGCGGCAGCACTGTAGCCACGCTTACCTCGACAAAGCCCTCATCATCAGGGGCGAGGCAATAGTAACCAGCCGCCGACAAGGCCCCCGAGCGGTGGGGCCGGCCTGTCGGCCAAGAGGCCGGCAGCTGGCGGGACCCACCAGTCGGCGGGCCCCAATGGCCGGCGAATAATCCGGCGAGCACAGAAACTGACGGCTGGGACCCGCGCCTAGCCGGATTACCATTGTACCCCTGGGGGGTAGGCCTATATAAACCCCCCGGGACACCCATGCAAAGGGTTCATCTCACATAGTTTCACACACCACATAGAGAGAAAAAGGAGAGCTAGCCTTGCCCTTCTTCTTCCCCTAGCCAAACAGCTCAAGGAGCACTCGTAGCTACTTGTATTGATCTAGTGATCATGCGGAGACCCCGCAGAGCAGGACTACGGGTGTTATCTCCACGGAGAGCCCCGAACCTGGGTAAGATCCGCCGGCGTGCATGTCTTTGCCTTATCCCGTTTCCAGGCACCGGCGATGTCTTACTAGCTCCCACAATGATAAGCCACCCGTTGGCATATGTCGCACCTACCACCCGACACCACTCCAGCCAACACTTGCTCCAAAACGATGCCCCTGGGAAGGAGAACGACCACCGTCATCGTCCGATCCGGTAAACCCAGATCTAGGGTTTCACCCGGAACATCCCAACTAGTAGAAAATTGGGCTTTGGTCACAGGGCAATATTCACATTAGTCCCGGTTCAGTCACGAACCGGGACTAATGCGAGCATTGGTCCAGGTTCGTGCGGCCAGGGGCCTGCCGGGCCTCGTGGGGGCATTGGTCCCGGTTCGTCCGGCCCCTTTGGTCCCGGTTGGTGGGACAAACCGGGACCAATGGGCCATGCTCCTGGCCCACCACCCTTTAGTCCCGGTTCATACCACAAACCGGGACTAAAGGGCTGGTCCTAGTTGCGGCCAGTGTTTAGTCCCACCTCACCAACCGAAGGGCGCTCACACCAGTTTATAAGCCCGTCCCTCTCTGCCTTGTTGAGCTCCTCTCAAAGTGAAAATAGATGCCCTTATACAGGGAATTTGACCTAAATTCACAGTAAATTTCTTTGAATTTCATAGAAATTTATTATGAATTTAGGTTGAATTCTCTCTATAGGCGCATCTATGTTCATTTTTTTATAGTAAATAAAATAAATAAACCTTAATAAAATAAATAAACCTTAATAAAATAAAATAAAAAACTATAGTAACTAAAATAAATAAACCTTAATAAATTAAATAAAAATAGCAGCAGTAAAATAAATAAAAATAAAACAATTAAAGTAAAATACATAAGTAATTAGAAATAAAATAAATAAGTTTTTTGTTGTAAGTAGAAACAAAACAAAACAAATAAAGCAAAAGAGAAAACAAAAAACAGAGAAAAAAATTATGCCACCTACTGGGCCACCACGGCCTGAATACGACTTGAAACCCATCCATGGGCCAGGATTCAGGCCCGCAGAAGGCCCAGTAGGCCCCACAGGCAAAGAGAACGGTTAGGCCCGAAAGCCTGCAGTTGAGAGGAGCTCGAGAGGGTGGGCGCAGCAGCGCTTATAAACCACTCTCGAGCCCTCTCAACTAGCGAGGTGGGACTAAACTTTTGACGCGGGGCAGCACAAGGCCTTTGGTCCCGGTTGGTGCCACCAACCGGGACTAAAGGGGGTCATTGGTCTTGGTTCGTGGCACCAACCCGGACCAAAGGCCTTTAGTCCCGGTTGGTGCCACGAACCGGGACCAATGAGTTGCCTATATATACCTGTAACATCCCAAATTTCCAATTTGGTATGTTATACATAGATCATCATTGCATATCATGTTTTATTGCATTTTGACAAATCCTCGATAAATCCTAAGCAACTCAAGGACCCTCGGAGAGAGTTGGGGATTTTTCTCGAATTTTCATATTTGATTTTTCAAACAAAGATTGGGATTTTAATTATTTTTCTCTCCGGAAAAATATTTCATTCTTGAAATAAACGAGAGGAGAAAATATGACTTCTCCAAAACAATTGAAATACTGGAGGAAAAATGTTAAAATCATTATTTGAATTTATTTGGATTTTATTCGTAATTTTTATTGCATTTAAAAATATGCATGTTTTCAAAATACTTCTTTTTGATTTTAAAAATGTTCACCCTATTCTAGATTTTCTATCTAGACGGGGAAAATTTATTTCATATTTTTTTGATTTTTATTTATTTTTCTACGCATTTTTCTTCGCGGAACTTATTTAAAAAAAATAAACGCCCGCGCGCCGACTGGGCCAAAGGCCCAGCCGACGGCCCAACCGCGCCGCCCGTCGTCTCCGTCCCGGAGACGGGATCGCCGCCGGTGTCCGCCCCGGCTACGCCGCCGCCCGGCTTGGCCCCTCCTCCAAGCACCCCCCCTCATATATAGCCCCCCCTCGCCT